>NC_091257.1:18204318-18507348 GCF_042477335.2 Ovis canadensis
TGCAAAGAAACAGGAATGTTATGACCTGTAGGTAGAAAAGACAGCAAGTAACTAAAAGTACTTTTGAGAGCAACCACACATTGGATTCAACAAAGACTTCAAAATAGCTATCATAAATATGTTCAAAGAACAATTGGAAACTGATTAAAGAATAAAAGAAAGTAAAATTATAGCATTAATCAGAGAGAAAATATCAACAAAGAGACAGAAATCATCAAAAAGAAGCAAATGGAAACTTTGGAATTTAAAAATACAGTAGCAGAATCCTGATGGTAGGCACGTGGTGTGCCTATCCTGTCTTACGTTACTGTGTGAAGGACTTTTCCACCACTTTCTTAAACAAGCAATTTAAATACTTTTTCAGTCACTAGTCCTACTGAGGTGTTTTTCTTATCTAAAAAGTCATTTTAAAATATTTGAGGATAATGTATTAAATTAATTTGAATTAAAGCTATTTAAGAAACAATATGAATAACCTCAGATATGCAGATGACACCACCCTTATGGCAGAAAGTGAATAAGAACTAAAAAGCCTCTTGATGAAAGTGAAAGTGGAAAGTAAAAAAGTTGGCTTAAAGCTCAACATTCAGAAAACCAAGATCATGGCATCTGGCGCCATCACTTCATGGGAAATAGATGGAGAAACAGTGGAAACAGTGTCAGACTTTATTTTGGGGGGCTCCAAAATCACTGCAAATGGTGATTGCAGCCATGAAATTAAACGACGCTTACTCCTTGGAAGAAAAGTTATGACCAACCTAGATAGCATATTGAAAAGCAGAGACTTTACATTGCCAACAAAGGTCCATCTAGTCAAGGCTATGGTTTTTCCTGTGATCATGTATGGATGTGAGTATTGGACTGTGAAGAAAGCTGAGGTGGTCCTAAGATGGCAGAGAAATAGGATGGGAGACCACTTTCTCCCTCACAAATTCATTAAAAGAACATCTCAACGCTGAGTAAATTTCACAAAACAACTTCTGAATGCTGGCAGAGGACATCAGGCACCCAGAAAAGCAGATCATTGTCTTCAAAAACAGGTAGGAAAAAATATAAAAGATGAAAAAAGCGACAAAAGAGGTAGGGAGGGAGCGCCCTCCTGGGAAGGGAGTCTTAAAAAGAGAGGTTTCCAAACACCAGGAAACACTCTTGCTACAGAGTCTGTGGCAAGCCTTGGAAGCACAGAGGGCAACATAACAGGGAGGAAAAATAAATAAATAATTAAAACCAACAGATTATGAGCCCAATGGTAACTCCTCCAGTGGAGAAGCAGCGCAGATGCCTGCATCCAGCACTAGCAAGTGGGGGCTGGGCAGGGAGGTGCTGGCTGCAGTGCTTTTAAAGAATTGGGCCAGAATGCCCTGAGTGTAACCAGAGCAAACTGACTTGGGCTAGCAAACCAGACTGTGGGATAGCTACCACACGAAAAGCTCTAACATAAGACACCACCAGGACTGCGCACAGAACAAAGGACAGAACAGAATTAGCCAGCTGCAGACCATCCCCCTCCGGTGACAGGCAGCCAGAGCTGGAAGGGGGGAATTGCAGTCCCAGAGAAACATTATCTACCAAACTGCAAACAGGCTTCTTTGCTAACTAAGACTTCTTGGGGTTCTGGACAGTCACCATCCGCCTGAGAAGGGGTGCCAGTTGTACACCCAGAAAACTGAGCAGCAAGGATGGGAAAGGCGATAAGTTGCAGTGACTGAGTCTGTGCCTCTGAGGACTACCTGAGTACCTGAGCCTGAGCAGCTTAGACCTGGGAGGTGCATGCAGCCCAGGGCCGGCCTCAGACAGTTCCTGGCGGAGCAACCTAGAGCCTGAGCTGTGTGCGCCATGAGCAGGGGCAGGCCCAGCGTGGCTGAGACACTGTGAGCACATGCCAGTGTTATTTGTTTGCAGCACCCCTCCCTCCCCATAGCGCGACTGAACAAGTAAGCCTAAAAATAGTGTCCACCACTGCCCACCTTTTGTCAGGGCGGAAATCGGACACTGAAGAGACCAACAAACAGAAGAAGCTAAAGCAGAGGGAGCCGCCTTGGAAGTGACAGGTGCATTAGATTAAAACCCTGTCGTTAGTACCGACTACATATGAAGGGGCCTATAGATCTTGAGAAATACAAGCCAGACCAAGGAACTATCCGAAAGTGAACTGACCCCACACTGCCCACAACACCAGAGAAAGTCCCAGATATACCTTTACTATTTTTACGACCATTCTTTTTGTTTGTTTGTTTTTTCTTCTTTTCTTTTTTAACATTTTTAAATTTTAAGTCCTCTATTTCTCCTTTAATTCTTATTTTTATAACCTACTATTACTTTTCAAAAAAAAAAAACTACCCTATTTTTAAAGCAAATGCCATATATATATATTTTGTGTGTGTGTGTGTGTGGTGGTAGTTGTTGTTTTTTTTATAATTCTTGTGACTTTGTTTTTTTCTTTCTTTCTTCTTTTCTTTAATAATGTATTTTTGAAAATCCAACCTCTATTCTAGATTTTTAATCTTCACTCTTTGGTATTTGTTATCAATTTTGTACCTTTAAAAACCCAATCTTCAGTACCCATTTTTACTTGAGAGTGAGATTACTGGCTTGACCGCTCTCTCTTCCTTTGGACTCTCCTTTTTCTCCACCAGGTTGCCTCTGTCTCCTCCCTCCCCCTTCTCTTCTCTACCCAACTCTGTGACTCTCTGTGTGTTCCAGACGGTGGAGAACACATAAGGAACTGGTTATTGGCTGGATCTGTCTCTCTCCCTTTCATTTCCCTCTTTTATTCTCCTGGCCACTTCTGTCTCCTTCCTCCCTCTCCTCTTCTCTGTATAACTCCGTGAATGTCTCTGAGTGGTCCAAACAGTGGAACACACATAAGGAAGTGATTACTGGCTAGCTTGCTCTCTCCTCTTTTGATCCCACCTCATCTCATTCCAGTCACCTCTAACTACCCCTCCCTCTTCTCTTCTCCATGTATGTCAGTGAACCTCTTGGGTGTCCCTCAATGTGGAGAAACTTTTCATCTCTAACCTAGATGTTTTATCATCAGTGCTGTATAGATAGAGAAGTCTTGAGGCTACTGTAAAAACAAAACTGAAAACCAGAAGCAGGAGGCTTAAGTCAAAATCCTGAGAACTCCTGAGAACATCAGAAAACTCCTGACTCCAGGGAGCATTAATCAATAGTAGCTCATCAAACGCTTCCATACACATACTGAAACAAAGCACCACCCAAGGGCCAACAAGTTCCAGAGCAAGACATACCATGCAAATTCTCCAGCAACACAGGAACACAGCCCTGAGCTTCAATATACAGGCAGCTCAAAGTTACCCCAAAACCATTGACATTTCATAACTCATTACTGGACATTTCATTGCACTCCAGAGAGAAGAAATCCAGCTCCAGCCACCAGAACTCCGACACAAGCTTCGCTAACCCAAAAACCTTGACAAGCCACTGATACAACTCCACCCACAGCGAGGAAACTCTATAATAAAGAGAACTCCACAAATTCATAGAATACAGAAAGGCTACCCCAAATGCAGCAATATAACCAAGATGAAGACACAGAGGAATACCCAGCAGGTAAAGGAACAGGAGAAATGCTCACCAAACCAAACAAAAGAGGAAGAGATAGGGAATCTACCTGATAAAGAATTCCAAATAATGATAGTGAAAATGATCCAAAATCTTGAAATCAAAGTGGAATCACAGATAAATAGCCTGGAGACAAGGATTGAGAAGATGCAAGAAAGGTTTAACAAGGATCTAGAAGAAATTAAAAAGTTAATATATAATGAATAATGCAATAAATGAGATCAAAAAACACTCTGGAGGCAACAAATAGTAGAATAGGAGGCAGAAGATAGGATTAGTGAAATAGAAGATACAATGGTAGAAATAAATGAATCAGAGAGGAAACAAGAAAAACCAATTAAAAGAAATGAGGACAATCTCAGAGACCTCCAGGACAACATGAAATGCTCAAACATTCGAATTATAGGAGTCCCAGAAGAAGAAGACAAAAAAGAAAGACCATAAGAAAATCCTTGAGGAGATAATAGTTGAAAACTTCCCTAAAATGGGGAAGGAAATAATCACCCAAGTCCAAGAAACCCAGAGAGTCCCAAACAGGATAAACCCAAGGTGAAACACCCAAGACACATATTAATCAAATTAACAAAGATCAAACACAAAGAAAAAATGTTAAAAGCAGCAAGGGAAAAACAACAAATAACACACAAGGGGATTCCCATAAGGATAACAGCTGATCTTTCATTAGAAACTCTTCAGGCCAGGAGGGAATGGCAAGACATACTTAAAGTGATGAAAGACAGTAACCTACAGCCCAGATTACTGTACCCAGCAAGGATCTCATTCAAATATGAAGGAGAAATCGAAAGCTTTACAGACAAGCAAAAGCTGAGAGAATTCAGCACCACCAAACCAGCTCTCCAACAAATGCTAAAGGATATTCTCTAGACAGGAAACACAAAAAGGGTATATATACCCGGACAAAAAACAATAAAGTAAATGGTGACGGGATCATACTTATCAATAATTACCTTAAACATAAATGGATTGAATGCCCCAACCAAAAGACAAAGACTGGTTGAATGGATACAAAAACAAGACCCCTACATATGTTGTCTACAAGAGACCCACTTCAAAACAAGGACACATACAGACTGAAAGTGAAGGGCTGGAAAAAGATATTCCGTGCAAAAAGAGATCAAAAGAAAGCAGGAGTAGCAATACTCATGTCAGATAAAGTAGACTTTAAAACAAAGGCTGTGAAAAGAGACAAAGAAGGCCACTACATAATGATCAAAGGATCAACCGAAGAAGAAAATATAACAATTATGAATATATATGCACCCAACATAGGAGCACCACAATATGTAAGACAAATGCTAACAAGTATGAAAGGGGAAATTAACAATAACACAATAATAGTGGGAGACTTTAACACCCCACTCACACCTATGGACAGATCAACTAACAGAAAATTAACAAAGAAAAACAAACTTTAAATGGTACAACAGTTAGACCTAATTGATATCTATAGGACATTTCACCCCCAAACAATGAATTTCATCTTTTTCTTAAGTGCTCATGGAACCTTCTCTAGGATGGAGCACATCCTGGGCTATAAATCTAGCCTTGATAAATTCAAAAAAATTGAAATCATTCCAAGTATCTTTTCTGACCATAATGCAGTAAGATTAGATCTCAATTACAGGAGAAAAACTATTAAAAATTCCAACATATGGAGGCTGAACAACATGCTGCTGATTAACCAACAAATGACAAAAGAAATTAAAAAAGAAATCTAAATATGCATAGAAATGAGTGAAAATGAAAATACAGCAACCCAAAACCTGTGGGACACTATAAAAGCAGTGTTAAGGGGAAAGTTCATAGCAATACAGGCATACATCAAGAAACAAGAAAAAAAGTCAAATAAATAACCTAACTCTACACCTAAAGCAACTAGAAAAAGAAGAAATGGAGAACCCCAGGGTTAGTAGAAGGAAAGAAATCTTAAAAATTAGGGCAGAAATAAATGCAAAAGAAACAAAAGAGACCATAGCAAAAATCAACAAAGCCAAAAGCTGGTTCTTTGAAAGGATAAATAAAATTGACAAACCATTAGCCAGACTCATCGAAAAACAAAGGGAAAAAAATCAAATCAACAAAATTAGAAATGAAAATGGAGAGATCACAACAGACAACACAGAAATACAAAGGATCATAAGAGAATACTATCAGCAATTATATGCCAATAAAATGGACAACACAGAAGAAATGGACAAATTCTTAGAAAAGTACAACTTTCCAAAACTGAACCAGGAAGAAATACAAAATCTTAACAGACCCATCACAAGCACGGAAATTGAGACTGTAATCAGAAATCTTCCAGCAAACAAAAGCCCAGGTCCAGACGGCTTCACAGCTGAATTCTACCAAAAATTTCTAGAAGAGCTAACACCCGTCCTACTCAAACTCTTCCAGAAAATTGCAGAGGAAGGTAAACTTCCTAACTCATTCTATGAGGCCACCATCACCCAGATACCAAAAACTGACAAAGATGCCACAAAAAAAGAAAACTACAGGCCAATATCAATGATAAACATAGATCCAAAAATCTTTAAGAAAATTCTAGCAATCAGAATTCAACAACATATTAAAAGATCTTACACCATGACCAAGTGGGCTTTATCCCAGGGATGCAAGGATTCTTCAATATCCGCAAATCAATCAATATAATTCACCACATTAACAAATTAAAAAATAAAAGCCATATGATTATCTCAATAGATGCAGAGAAAGCCTTTGACAAAATTCAGCATCGATTTATAATAAAAACTCTCCAGAAAGCAGGAATAGAAGGAACATACGTCAACATAATAAAAGCTATGTATGACAAACCCACAGCAAACATTATCCTCAATGGTGAAAAATTGAAAGCATTTCCCCTAAAGTCAGGAACAAGACAAGGGTGCCCACTTTCACTGCTACTATTCAACATAGTTCTGGAAGTTTTGGCCACAGCAATCAGAGAAGAAAAAGAAATAAAAGGAATCCAAACTGGAAAAGGAGTAAGACTCTCATTGATTGCAGATGACATGATTATCTACATAGAAAACCCTAAAGACTTCACCAGAAAACTACTAGAGCTAATCAATGAATATAGTAAAGTTACGGGATATAAAATCAACTCACAGAAATTCCTTGCATTCCTATACACTAATAATGAGAAAGTAGAAAAAGAAACTAAGGAAACAATTCCATTCACCACTGCAACGAAAAGAATAAAATACTTAAGAATATATCTACCTAAAGAAACTAAAGACCTATCTATAGAAAACTATAAAACACTGGTGAAAGAAATCAAAGAGGACACTAATAGATGGAGAAATATACCATGTTCATGGATCGGAAGAATAAATATAGTGAACATGAGTATACTACCCAAAGCAATCCTCAGATTCAATGCAATCCCTATCAAGCTACCACAGGTATTTTTTGCAAAGCTAGAACAAATAATTTCACAATTTGTATGGAAATACAAAAGACCTTGAATAGCCAAAGCAATCTTGAGAAAGAAGAATGGAACTGGAGGAATCAACCTGCCTGACTTCAGGCTCCACTACAAAGCCACAATCATCAGGACAGTATGGTACTGGCACAAAGACAGAAATATAGACCAATGGAACAAAATAAAAGCCCAGAGATAAATCCACACACCTATGTATACTTTGTCTTTGACAAAGGAGACAAGAATATACAATGGATGTAGGACAATCTCTTTAACAAGTGGTGCTGGGAAAACTGGTCAACCACTTGTAAAAGAATGAAACTAGATCACTTTCTAACACCATACACAAAAACAAACTCAAAATGAATTAAAGATCTAAATGTAAGACCAGAAACTATAAAACTCCTAGAGAACACAGGCAAAACACTCTCCGACATAAATCACAGCAGGATCCTCTATGATTCACCACCCAGAATACTGGAAATAAAAGCAAAAATAAACAAATGGGATCTAATTAAAATTAAAAGCTTCTGCACAACAAAGGAAACTATGAGCACAATGAAAAGACAGCCTTCGGAATGGGAGAAAATAATAGCAAATGAAGCAACTGACAAACAACTAATCTCAAAAATACACAAGCAACTTATGCAGCTCAATTCCAGAAAAATAAACGACCCAATCAAAAAATGGGCCAAAGAACTAAATAGACATTTCTCCAAAGAAGACATACGGATAGCTAAAAAACACATGAATAGATGCTCAACATCACTCACTATCAGAAGAATGCAAATCAAAACCACAATGAGGTACCATTTCACACCAGTCAGAATGGCTGTGATCCAAAAGTCTACAAGCAATAAACGCTGGAGAGGGTGTGGAGAAAAGGGAACCCTCCTACACTGTTGGTGGGAATGCAAACTAGTACAGCCACCATGGAGAACAGTGTGGAGATTCCTTCAAAAACTGCAAATAGAACTTATGCCTTATGACCCAGCAATCCCACTACTGGGCATACACACCGAGGAAACCAGAATTGAAAGAGACACGTGTACCCCCAATGTTCATCGCAGCACTGTTTATAATAGCCAGGACATGGAAGCAACCTAGATGTCCATCAGCAGATGAATGGATAAGAAAGCTGTGGTACATATACACAATGGAGTATTACTCAGCCATTAAAAGGATACATTTGAATCAGTTCTAATGAGGTGGATGAAACTGAAGCCTATTATACAGAGTGAAGTAAGCCAGAAAGAAAAACACCAATACAGTATACTAACACATATATATGGAATTTAGAAAGATGGTAATGATAACCCTGTATGCGAGACAGTAAAAAAGACACAGATGTACAGAACAGACTTTTGGACTCTGTGGGAGAGGGAGAGGGTGGGATGACTTGGGAGAATGGCATTGAAACATGCATACTATCATGTAAGAAACGAATTGCCAGTCTAGGTTCGATACAGGATACAGGATGCTTGGGGCTGGTGCACTGCGATGACCCAGAGAGATGATATAGGGAGGGTAGTGGGAGGGGGATTCAGGATTGGGAACTCATGTACAGCCGTGGCAGATTCATGTCAATGTATGGCAAAACCAATACAGTATTGTAAAGTAAAAAATAAATAAATAAAATAAAAAATAAAGAGCAAAAAATTAAAAGTAAAAAGGAGAAAATAAAAGGAGTATAATATGTTTTTTTTTTTTTAAAAGAAAGCTGAGTGCCGAAGAACTGATGCTTTTGAACTGTGGTGTTGGAGAAGACTCTTGAGAGTCCCTTGGACTGCAAGGAGATCCAGCCAGTCCATTCTGAAGGAGATCAAACCTGGGATTTCTTTGGAAGGAATGAGGCTGAAGCAAAACTCCAGTACTTTGGCCACCTCATGCGAAGAGTTGACTCATTGGAAAAGACTCTGATGCTGGGAGGGATTGGGGGCAGGAGGAGAAGGGGACGACTGAGGCTGAAATGGCAAGATGGCATCATTGACTCGATGGACACAGGTCTGAGTGTACTCTGGGACCTGATGATGGACAGGGAGGCCTATTATACAGGTGTGCTGCAATTCATGGGGTCAGAAAGAGTCGGACACGACTGAGCGAGTGAACTGAACTGAACTGAACTGAAGAAACAACCAGTGCAAGAAGGATGTGCTTGACCCTCATCTGTACCAGGAAGCAGAGAGACATCCTTATCACCAGGGACTGGGAAATCAGGGCAGATGGGGCTTTTTCAACAAAGGTTGTTATTCTTCACAAATAACTACTTGAAGCTTAAATTCTTTCGTCTTACCAATTCTTCACAAGTTTATTGCTTCTTTGTTTAAAAACCATAAAAGCTGTCTGATTTGGTCTTCTTTGGCTTTTATATCTTTGAGGTCCCTGTACATACAAATATAAATTAAAATTGATTTTCTCCTGTTAATCTCTCTTGTATTACAGGGGACGTCTTAGCCAAGAACTTGAAATAGTAGAGATGGAACTTTTCTGGCAATCCAGTAGTTAAGACTGCATGCTTCCACTGCAAGGGGAACTGGTTCCACCCCTGGTTGGGGAACAAAGATCCCACATGCTGTGTGGCATGGCTCAAAAGAGGGAAAAGAAAAAAAAAACAGTACAGAAAAAATTCTTTCCCTCCTCTAGCTAATAAGCGTAAAAAAAAAAAAATAGTCGTTATGATTTTAGACTGATTGCATTGAATGTGTAGGTCCCTTCAGTGCTGGTGCTGAATTCTAAGGAGACTATTTCTCTACTGTCTCTTACATGTTCTTTCCATTTTCATGGTACAATCTGTCCCCTCATTAGTTCTGTTCTAGGAAGTGGCAGTGACCTATTATTGGTTCCTTACTCCTCCCTCTACCAAATCATGAACCCATCCCTCCAATTTGCCCTCTCAAAACTGCCAGACCAAACTTCTTGAATATAAGCAAAAGCCATATAATTTCTTCCATCAAAGAAACAAACAAACTTCAATGTTATCCTTCATTATGGAATAAAGCCTAACTAACTTTCTTAGGGTGGAATTCAAATATCTTTGTGACATGTGCCAATTTACCTTGCCAATGTTTTCATACCCTCTAGTCCACACAGACAGCTTAGATGCCAGTCAAAGAAGACACTCAAGGTAACTAGAGCAGGCTCATAGCTTCAGACATTCCTTCCACATATTTACTGTGCACCTATGAGCAGGTAAGCGTGAATAGCAACTGTTTCTTTGTGCTTCAGATGCGCCGTTTGAACTATTTAAACCTGGAATGGACATAAAGCAAATAGAATAACCAAGCAATTAGGTCTGAATTGGCTGTAATTCCCTGGAGGGGGAAATAGCAACCCATTCCAGTATTCTTGCCTGGAGAATCCCATGGACAGAGGAGCCTGGCAAGCTGTAGTCCATAGAGTCACCCAGAGTTGAACATGGCTGAAGCCACTTAAAACACTGGCTGTAAACAAGCTACCAGTTTGCATCAAAATATCTGCCCTGTAATAATTGCTTCTTGAACAATATTGAACACCCACCCTGGCAATCTTCACCCATTTTTTAAGGTCTAGACCCAATACCATCCAAACTCTAAAAGGACTTATGACCTTCTTGCTTTTGAGTAAGGCTTCTTTCTTCCCCTCTTCTTAGCTTGTGTCAATCCATGTCTCTGAGACATAGCACATCCTGCCTGTAACTTATCCTACAAGCTGAGCCTTTTTCTCTTGCCAGATTTGAAGCTCCTTGAAAAGAGGAATCTCATCTTGTCCACGTTTTGTGTTCCTCAGTGTGTAGCCCAAGACCTTTCACGTGGTGAATACTTGTGAAATTGGTTATAAATAGAAGGCAAAATTGAAATATTTCAGCACAAACTTGTCACTAGTACTTGAGCATGTGGCATATTGATAATATGTTATTGTTTTGTTTCATGATACAGGGTTACTGAAGAATATAGTTTGTAGAAAATCTCAATTGCTAACATTTAATTTAGCAATTAATAAACTGTAAGATACTATTCAAGACCTTTAAAAGTTCAATGAAAATGTCAACATACATAGACTAAAGCTTACTAATGGTAGAAAGAGAATTTTTTCCTTTGCCTGAGCTTACTAAAAGGTAATAATTGTAGCACAATTCCTGATAATTTTACCTTTCTTTTTTTTTTTATAATACAAGCATCAGACTTAAGCTTTGATTGCTGAGGCATCCAATTCAGAGAGGCACTCAGGTCAAAGATGACTATTTTGAATACACACGTTATCAGCAACATGACTAGATGAAGAGCCAGACCATCTCCCCACACTGTCTCTCTTTTTTTCAGGGATTTTGGTAACTGACCATTTAGGCTCCTTTTTTTCCCCTAACATTTTATTTTTATTAGGGTATAGCTGAATAGTCAAGGCTATGGTTTTTCCAGTGCTCATGTATGGATATGAGAGTTGGATTGTGAAGAAAGCTGAGCACTGAAGAATTGATGCTTTTGAACTGTGGTGTTGGAGAAGACTCTTGAGAGTCCCTTGGACTGCAAGGAGATCCAACCAGTCCATTCTAAAGGAGATCAGTCCTGGGTGTTCTTTGGAAGGACTAATGCTAAAGCTGCAACTCCTATACTTTGGCTACCTCATGCGAATAATTGACTCATTGGTAAAGACTCTGATGCTGGGAGGGATTGGGGGCAGGAGGAGAAGGGGATGACAGAGGATGAGATGGCTCGATGGCATCACTGACTCGATGGACATGAGTTTGGGTAAATTCTGGGAGTTGGTGATGGACAGGGAGGCCTGGTGTGCTGCAATTCATGGGGTCACAGAGTCAGACATGGCTGAGCGACTGAACTGAACTGAACTGAACTGAACAGTTTCAGGTGAACAGCAAACGAATTTAGCCATACATATACATGTATCCACTGTCCCCTCAGCTTCCCTCCCATCCAGGCTGCCACGAAACATTGAGCAGAGTTCCCTGTGCTACACAGTATGTCCTAGTTGGATATCCATTTTAAATATAGTGGTGTGCACATGCCCATTTTTTCTCTTTTCATGCTTTCAATTGCAATTCTTATGTTTTAAATTTACCAAACAATGTGAGCCCACAAAACCCTAGGCCACCCCCAATCCCAATTCCAATAAAAGCAGAACCCCAGGTCAGCTTTCTTCTATCTGCAACCTCACTGTGGGGCCCCAGGTATGTGGTGTAATTTCTAGATCTTGTAATAAAACTTTTTTTCTTTTCCAGAGTTTCATGATGATTATTGCTGAAAGATGTCTTGCAATCATAATAAGAACCCCAAAGGCTAGTCCAGCTACAACATTGGTTATTGATAGACTGAGACTGGCACAAAACAGTAATAATAGCCAATAATAGCAATCTATTATGTATATAACATTTACTAGTAAAGAAGGCAATGGCACCCCACTCCAGTACTCTTGCCTGGAAAATCCCATGGGCAGAGGAGCCTGGTAGGCTGCAGTCCATGGGGTCGCGAAGAGTTGAACACGACTGAGTGACTTTACTTCACTTTTCACTTTTCATGCATTGGAGAAGGAAATGGCAACCCCCTCCAGTGTTCTTGCCTGGAGAATACCAGGGATGGGGGAGCCTGGTTGGCTGCCGTCTATGGGGTCGCACAGAGTTGGACGACTGAAGTGACTTAGCAGCAGATAGCAGTTCTCTTGTAAATGCTTTTCCTTTGAAAACTCATTGATTCTCCTGACACCACTATGAGATTAGAGGTATTACTTTTTTTCCAGTTTTTTTTTTAATTTATTTATTTTAATTGAAGGCTAATTACTTTACAATATTGAAGTTTTTTGCCATACATTGACATGAATCAGCCATGGGTTTACATGTATCCCCCATCCTGAGCCCCTCACCCACCAAATAAAAACTCAGAGGAGTGAAGCCATTTTTCCAAGGCCAGTTTAACTAGTAATTGGGTAGGCTAGAATTAGATGCCAGATCTGCCCAAATTTGTCTCATATAGAGGCTGTCCTAGTGTGTTTATAAGGGAAAATTCTTACTTGATTCAGCTGAAAGACAATACATTTAGTACTGACTTACATGGGATTTTCCTTCCTTTTTTCTTCTTTATGTTTTCCGTATAGGGCAAATCATAGCAAAACTTTTAATACTTCTGAGTAGCGTTTGTAGTTGTCCCAATTTGAATAGGATAGGACTTAACATTGATATAACAGTGACAAGTTAAAATTAACAAGCTAAAAGGCTAGGAAGTCTTAGGCATCTTTGGGAGAGTAGGGTTGAAGGTTGATTGATGCTCACAAAATTAGCTGCCTGATGGCCTTCAAAAGGTGATGTGACTTATGGCTGGAAATAGCCTTTGGAGTTAAAGTCAGGATTTGGGTTCAAAGACTCACAGATATAGAGAACAAACTACTGGTTACCAGTGAGGAGAGGGACGGGAGGAAGGAAGAGGGGAGGGGCAGTATAGGGGAGCATGGAGTCTTTTTTTTTAAGTTTATTTATTTTTAATTGGAGGATAATTGTTTTACCAGGTATGTTGTTCTCTGCCATACATCAACACAAATCAGCCATAGTTATTTCCCAGGTGGTTCAGTGATAAAGAATTCATCTGCCAATGCAGGAGCTGCAGGAGCCACAGGAAACACAGGTTCGATCCCTGGGTCAGGAACATCCCCTGGAGGAGGAAATGGCAACCCACTCCAGTATTCCTGCTGGGATAATCCCATGGACAAAGGAGCCTAGTGGGCTACAGTCCATGGATTCACAAAGAGCCAGACATGCATGCACAAACGAGCACATTAATTTCTGCCATACATCAACATGAATTAGTCATAGCTATACATACGTTCTCTCCTTCTTGAGCCTCTCTCTCACCTCCTATCCCATCCCACTCTCTAGACTGTCACAGAACATTGAGTTGAGCCCCCTGAAACATATGGCAAATTCTCACTGGCTATCTGTTTCACATATGATAATGCATGTGTTTCAGTGCTACTCTCTCAATTCATCCCACCTTCTCCTTAGGTCCCATTTGTTTGTTTTTGTTTTATTTCCATTACTCTAGGAAGTGGGTCATAGAGGATCTTGCTGTAACTTATGTCAAAGGGTGTTCTGCCTATACTTTCCTCTAAGTTTTCTAGGTTCTGGTCTTACATTTAGGTCTTTTATCCATTTTGAATTTATCTTTGTGTATAGTGTTAGGAAGTGTTCTAATTTCATTCTTTTGTATGTAGCTGTCCAATTTTCCCAACACCACTTACTGAAGAGATTGTCTTTTCTCCATTGTATATTCTTGCCTCCTTTGTCAAAGATAAGGTACCCATAGGTGTGCGGATTTATTTCCAGGCTTTCTCAAAACCTATGGGATACAGCAAAAGCAGTTCAAAGAGAGAAATTTATAGCAATACAATCCTACCTCAAGAGACAAGAAAAATGTCAAATAGAAAATGTAACCTTATACATAAAGCAACTGGAAAAAGGAAACAAACAGACAAAAACAAAATTAGTAGAAGGGAAGAAATAAAGATGACCACAGAAATAAATGAAAAAGAAATGGAGGGGAAAATAGCAAAGATCAATGAGACAAAAGCTGGTTCTTTGAGAAAATAAACAAAATTGACAAACCATTAGCCAGACTTATCAAGAGAAAAAGAGAGAATACTCAAGTCAACAAAATTAGAAATGAAAAAGACGTTATAGGAAACAATCCAGAAATACAAAAGATCATAAGAGACTATAAGCAACTATATGCCAATAAAATGCACAACCTAGAATAAATGAATAGATTCTTGAAAAGTTCAACCTTCCAAGACTGAATCAGGGAGAAACAGAAATTATGACCAAGCCAATCACAAGCACTGAAATTGAAGCTGAATCAAAAATCTCCCCCAAAACAAAAGCCAAGGGCCAGATGATTTCACAGGTGAATGCTATCAAACGTTTAAAGAAGAGCTAATCGTATGCTTCTCAAACTCTTCCCAGAAGTTTCAGAGGAAGGAGTACTTCCAAGCTCATTCTATGAGGTCATTATCACCCTGATACCGAAACCAAACAAAGACATCAAAAAAAAAAAAAAAAAGAAAGAAAGAAATTTATACGCCAATATCACTGATGAAATAGATGCAAAAATCCTCAACAAAATCCTAGCAAACAGAATTTAACAATATATTAACAGGATCATACCCCATGACCAAGTTGGGTTTATCCACAAGATGCAAGGATTCTTAAATAAACACAAGTCAATCAATGTGATACATCATATTATCAAAGTAAGAGATAAAAATCATATGATAGTCTCAGCAGATGCAGAAAATGATTTTGACAAAATACAGTACCCATTTATGATAAAAAACTCATCAGAAAGTTGACATAGTAGGCTCCTATCTCAGCATACTAAAGGCCATATACGACAAGCTGACAAAAAACATTATTCTCTCAAATGGTGAAAACCTGAAAACATTTCCACTAAGATGAGGAACAAGTCAAGGTTGCCCAGTGTTGCCACTGTTATTCAGCATAGTTTTGGAAGTCCTAGCCACAGCAATCAAAGAAGAAAATGAAATAAAAGGAATCAAAATGGGGGGGGGGGGGGGGGAAGAAGCAAAACTCTCACTGTTTGCAGATAACATGATACTATACATGTGAAGTGTGAAGTGAAGTTGCTCAGTCGTGTCGACTCTTTGCGACCCATGGACTACATGTATCCTACCAGGCTCCTCTGTCCATGGGATTTTCCAGGCAATAGTACTGGAGTAGATTGCCATTTCCTTCTCCAGGGGATCGTCCAGACCCAGGGGTTGAACCCGGGTCTCCCGCATTGTAGGCAGACGCTTAACCATCTGAGCCACCAGGGAAGTCTGATACTATACATAGAAAACCCTAAAGATGCTATCAGAAAATTGCCAAAGCTAATCAGTGAATTTAATAAAGTCATTAAAAAATCAATACCTATAGGATGCAAAATCAATACACAGAAATCTCTTGTATTCCTATGTATTAACAATGAAAAATCAGACAAAGAGAAATTAAGAAATCAATCCCATTTACCATTGCAACAAAAAAAGTAAAATACCTAGGAATAAATCTATCCACAGAGACCAAAGCATGGAGTTGAAACCACTGAACCTAAAAAGGAAGTCCCTATATTTTAAGTTTCATACACAATAGTTGCTACTTCTTGATCTCTTACCCCTATATTGCCTTACCCGCCTTCTCTCTCCCTACTGGTAACCACTAGTTTAAATTTTGACTCTACCACTTGCTATTTAGATGCTTTTGGACAGTTTACTTAGCTTTTAATATGTTATTACTTTTGTTTCTACAAAGGGAATAATATTCAATGTGATTGTGAGGATTATAAATGCCAAATGTAAAGTGCTCAGATCATGATTCATAGGATATGCTTTTCACGGAGACCATATACAAAGCTAATTGGCTTTCTACCAGGGGTGTACTATGCTGTCATTTCCCTTGGTTTTATTGGTTATCTTCCTCCTTAACACAAACTCCCAATTGGCACTTGCTGCTCTACAGTAACAGTGATGGAGAGATGAGCTTTTCATGTCCAGCCCCCCTGCTCTCCTCCATCCCCAGGATTCAAACTTTCCTCCTGGAGTGGTGTGTGATGCTCTCAGTAGAGCCTGAGCTTGTCTCAATTCTCATGCCTCATTCTGCTGAAATGTTGTTGCTGGACAAAAAGACGCTGGAATTCTTGGCCTCCAGAGGAGAAGAATTCAATCCAGGGCCAGAGACAAGGCTTGATCGCTCAGAGCTGTTGTGTAATAAAGTTTTATTAAAGTATAAAGGAGATAGAGAAAGCTTCTGATATAGGCATCAGAAGGGGGCAAAAAGAGTATTCCCCTGCTAGTCTTCAGCTGGATGTTATTTAGTCACTAGCAGTCTGTTAATGAAAGAAAGAAATGTCTTAAAACTCAGAATGGCACCAGGCCCCTCATGCATAAGATGCATTTTGGGATAATCTTGGCACCAGATGATTCATCCCGGGCCATGAAACGATTGACTTGAATCTTGTAGAAGGGAAGATTACCATACAAATAGTTTTGTTTACATATATTAGGGGAACAATATCTGAGTATAACATACTGGTTTGTCAAGTGTGAGCCATTAGGCGAACCGACTTGAAGACAGAGTCTGGGGTAAATGCATAGTACATTAACAGAGCTTAAGACAAACATTTCCATAAGAAAAATGCAATGGTTAACTCAAGATATTCTGGAGTGGAAAGCCAAGTGGGCCTTAGGAAGCATCACCACGAATAAAGCTAGTGGAGGTGATGAAATTCTACCTGAGCTATTTCAAATCCTAAAAGATGATACTGTAAAGGTGCTTCACTCAGTATACCAGCAAATTTGGAAAACTTGGCAGTGGCCACAGGACTGGAAAAAGTTAGTTTTCATTCAAATCCCAAAGAAAAGCAATGTCAAAGAATGTTCAAACTACCACACAACTGCACTCATCTCACATACTAGCAAAGGTAGTGCTCAAAATTCCCCAAGCTAGACTTCAATAGTACATGAACCAAGAGCTTCCAGATACTCAAACTGGATTTAGAAAAGGGAGAGAAACCAAATATGTAATTGCCAACATCCGTTGGATCATAGAAAAAGAAAGAGAACTCCAGAAAAGCATCTACTTCTGTTTCTTTGACTTTGTGTGGATCACAGCACACTGGAAAATTCTTAAAGAGATGGGAAAGCAGACCACCTTATCTGTGTCCTGAGAAATCTCTATGAAGGTCAAGAAGCAACAGTTAGAACTGGACATGGAACAATGGACTGATTCCATATTGGGAAAGGAGTATGTCAAGACTGTATATTGTCACCTTGATTATTTAACTTATATGCAGAGTACATCATGAGACATGCTGGACTGGATGAAGCACAAGCTGGAAGCAAGATTGCCAGGAGAAATATCAATAACCTCAGATATGCAGATGACACCACCCTTATGGCAGAAAGCAAAGAAGAACTAAAGAGCCTCTTGATGAAAGTAAAAGAGGAGAGTGAAAAAGCTGGCTTAAAACTCAACATTCAAAAAACAAAGACCAGGGCATCTGGTCCCATCACTTCATGGCAAATAGATGAGGAAACAATGGCAACAGTGATAGAGTTTATTTTCTTGGGCTTCAAAATCACTGCAGATGGTGATTGCAGTCATGAAATTAAAAGACGTTTGCTCCTTGGAAGAAAAACTATGACAAACCTAGACAGTGTATTAAACAGCAGAGACATTACTTTACTGACAAATGTTCGTCTAGTTAAAGCTATGGTTTTTCTAGTAGTCATGTATGGATGTGAGTTGGACTATAAAGAAAGCTGAGCAACGAAGAATTGATGCTTTTGAGCTGTGAGTATTGGAGAAGACTCTTGAGAGTCTCTTGGACTGCAAGGAGATCCAACCAGTCCATCCTAAAGAAAATCAGTCCTGAATATTCATTGGAAGGACTGATGCTGAAGCTGAAGCTCCAATACTTTGACCGCCTGATGCAAAGAACTGACTCATTGGAAAAGATCCTGATGCTAGGAGAGATTGAAGGTAGGAGGAGTAGGGGATAATAGAGGATGAGATGGTTGGATGACATCCCTGACTCAGATTCAGCGGACATGAATCTGAGCAAACTCTGGGAGTTGGTGATGGACAGGGAAGTCCATGGGGTTGCAAAGAGTTGTAGATGACTGAGTGACTGAACTGATCTGATAATTGTGTTAGTTTCAGGTATACAGAAAAGTGATTCATATAGATATATTCTTTTTCAAATTCTTTTCCATTAGAGATTATTATAAGATATTGAATATCTGTTATTATTATTATTATATAATTATATAATTATATATTTACATAATTTATAATTTATATAATTTATAATTAATAGTTATATAATTTATATATTTATATAATTATTATTATAAGATATTGAATACCTGTTCATCATAATAGGTCTTCGTTGGTTATCTGTTTTGTATATGCTAGTGTGTATCTCTTAATCCCAAACTCCTAATTTATCCCTCCCCACTGCTTTCCTCTTTCATAACCATGAGTTTGTTTTCTATGTCTGTGAAGCTATTCCTGTTTTGTAAATAGGTTCATTTGCATCATTTTTTTTAGATTACACATGTAAGTGATATCATGTGATATTTATCCTTCCCTTTCTGATTTACTTCTCTTAGTTTGATAATCTCTAGGTGCATCCATGTTGCTGCAAATAGCAAGGTTTTATTTTCTATGGCTGAACAACAAGGCATTGTATGGAATTGAGGTTTTTGGAGGCCCAGTAACTATTTCAAAGGTTACACCAAGAGGTGCTTAGTCTCTGACTCAAACAACAATGGGCCAACAATCAGTTGAAAGTAGCAGATTATTTAGATTGGCAATACCATAATAATGACCTGGACCTTAGGCTGTGTGATTAGTCTTATTTTCCTTAAACATTAAGTTGGAATGATCTCTCTACAGGTCTCAAGGGCTCTTAAGTTTTGAGAGCAAGTTTCTAGCACTCCATGTGCTCAAGAAATAAATGTTATCCTTGGTCCTTTAGAACCATAGTCATTGATGTCTTTTGCCTGACTCAGGAGAGGAAATTAAAGGGTGTCACACTTTGCTTTACTGATGAAGGTGAGAAAATTGATAGGCCTGCTCAGAGAAGAAATCCAGAGAGGGTGTAATGGAGGGAGTTCTGAAAGGGGTGAAACATCTAAGTCACAGTCCTTGAGTAACCCCACCTTCAATTTCACCAGCACTCATCCTGTGGTGTCCCAGCCACAAGACTAGTTGGGCTGAATAGTCAGGTCACACTGCTCATGGTTTTCAGCAAAGAGCAGCTTATAATTTCTTCTATCTTATTTCCCCAGACCCCACCTAGTTTATTTGTGTTCTGCACCAGCCTCCTCCTTCAGTTCCAGACGGAAGTCCCTTGGCAGTGCCCTGGCTCTTGAATTAGCATCTGGCTATGAAAGGCCTTATCCTAGAGCCAAAGGCTCTCACTGCTCTGCAGACCATGCACGATGCTCTTTGCTGAATGACTCACAATGCAATGTCTCACCTGACTGTTTGGAGTTCCCCAGGTGTAAACAGTGCTTTGAAATATGCTTGAATCTGGTGATGCCTGAATTCCCATTTCTTTTTTCCCTCTCTTTTCATTGTGTTGCCAAAATGCCATGGTTCCTCAACATGTGCTGCAACTATGAATTTTAATTTCATAATTAATGAAAATGTGTTCAAATGGGTGTAAGATATAAATCTGACTTGTGATGCACAGACATATACAATTATACCTTATGTGGAACTTTATTAGCCCCTGGGGAAGCATGATCACACTTCTTCTTGTCCCTCCTTGGAGCAATAAGCCTCATTTGTCTCAAAGTCTCTTCTTTCATTGTTCAGTCACTCAGTCATGTCCAACTCTGCAACCCCATGAAGAGGAGCATGTCAGGCTTCTCTGTCCTGCATGAACTCCCAGAGTTTGCTCAAACTCATTTCCGCTGAGTCAATGATGCCATCCAACCATCTCATCTTCTGTTGCCCTCTTCTCCCCCTGCCTTTAATCTTCCCCAGCATCAGGGTCTTTCCCAATGTCTTTTCTACTATATTTTTTTTAAGCCCACAAGTTCTGATTTTAACATGATCACATGCATTTCTCTCCTCTGTTTACTGAAGCTTCACTAGGATAAAGTATAGGTGTTTTTCAAAAGCCCTAAACCCACCAGATGGAGACATCAAGAAAGGGCACGTTCTCAGGTGAGCAATCTCAGCTGCTGCTTGGAAGCCAGAGAGTCAGTGGGGCAGTGGCCACTGACTCAGCTCTGCAGGAGAACAGAGCAAGGGAAGGAGGCTGGTTCACTCTGAAACCCTGGAAAGTTTAGGATTTGGAGGCAGCAGCTATGTCAGAAGAGGAGGTGAAGAGCTGGGTTTGAAAAACAGAGCAACTTCTTTACACTTCCATATGGGGCATTTCCTAAACCTCACTCACACACTACTTCTTTAACACCTCTCTCTTCAATAAAAATAAAAGACATTCAGAGAAGCACTATAATAGGAATGAAAGAGAATTAAAAAAAAAAAAAACAGTTGAACAGACAGATGGAAAAGGAGCCCTAGAGGAGAGAGACAGTGAGTGACTAGAAAAAAAAAAAAAAAGAAAGAAAAAAAAAAACCTTTAAAAATGACAATATCCTCAGATAAAGAATAAAACTGGCAGATGTGAAGAGAGGAAGAAGACAGAAGAGGAAGAACCCTGTTTTGCATACTCATCTATACATTTTAGGGGCAGGAGAGTCTTCAGAACTTTCTTGTTGCTTCATTCAATAGTGATATTTAAATGCAATCAACTCTTCATGAACAAGAATGCAGAAATCATTATAGAAATTCAGCAGTCATGCATTGTGTCTGAATAACCTGTTTTGCTTCCTTTGAGCATAGGCAATTGTTATCCTTCATCACATGGAGAACCAACCAGACTCGGTCAATAATGGCACATGCTTTTGTATAAGCTGATGAAATAGCTATGCTTTGTTTAATAAATCAAAAGTCTAATTCAGCTTTAAATGAATTAACTTGCTGCTTTTTCTTGGTGATTGTGAGCAAGTGGTGCATGTGTGCTAAGTCACTTCAGTCATTGTCAGCTCTTTGCAACTCCATGGACTATAGCCCACCAGGATTTTCTGTCCATGGGTTTCTCCAGGCAAGAATACTGGAGTGGCTTGCTATGCCCTCCTCCAGAGGATCTTCCAGGCTCAGGGATCGAACTCGAGTTTCTTATGTCTTCTGTCTTGGCAGATAGGTTCTTTATCCCAGCACCATCTGGAAACATGTGATCTGCCTCCACAATAGTATAGACTCTGTCAGCTAGCTTAGTTTCACTGCCAAATCTCTCTCCCGCCTTCCTGAATCCCTCTAGAATTAGTCCCAAGGCTAAGGCCAACGGAGGTAAGTGAGGCCCCAAAGGCGTACAATTTAGATGTTCACTGTTGTTTGCTGTCATGGTCTGAGACTTTTATTTTTATGACTGAAATTCCTGAGCCTTGATATCTTTGTCAGGTTTCAAAGAAAAAAGGTCTGAAAATGCACATGATTTCTGACAGCTCTTCATTTCTCTAACCATTTTCAAATCTCCAAAGAGTTCTCAAACAAGTAGTTTACCTGACAGACCCTACTTTTCAACCCATGCATTCATGCATGCCGAGTTGCTTTAGTCATGTCCAACTCCTTGGGATCCCATGGACTGTAGCTCTCCAGGCTTGCCTGTCCCTGGGATTCTTCAGGCAAGAATACTGGAGTGGCTTGCCATTGCCTACTTCAGGTTTTCAACACATAGTCCATACTATTTTCTGTGTCTGAAGTTTCCTAGCAGCTTAATTTACTCAAAATGATTGCCACCTTGCACAAATGAAATGCTTGGAAATGTAGAAGGCCACACAGGGGCTTTCCCTCTGTTTTAGACAACTATAGCTGTTTCGGAGCTCCTCTGAACCCAATGCTTCAGTTCAGTTCAGTTCAGTCGCTCAGTCGTGTCCAACTCTTTGAGATCCCATGAATCGCAGCACGCCAGGCCTCCCTGTCCATCACCAACTCCTGGAGTTCACTCAGACTCACAGCCATCGAGTCCGGGATGCCATCCAGCCATCTCATCCTGTCGTCCCCTTCTCCTCCTGCCCCCAATCCCTCCCAGCATCAGAGTCTTTTCCAATGAGTCAGCTCTTTGCATGAGGTGGCCAAAGTATTGGAGTTTCAGCTTTAGCATCATTCCTTCCAAAGAACACCCAGGGTTGATCTCCCTTAGAATGGACTGGTTGGATCTCCTTGCAGTCCCAAGGGACTCTCAAGAGTCTTCCCCAACACCACAGTTTAAAAGCATCAATTCTTCAATGCTCAGCTTTCTTCACAGTCCAACTCTCACATCCATACATGACCGCTGGAAAAACCGTAGCCTTGACTAGACAGACCTTTGTTGGCAAAGCAATGTCCCTGCTTTTGAATACGCTATCTAGGTTGGTCATAACTTTTCTTCCAAGGAGTAAGCATCTTTTAATTTCATGGCTGCAGTCACCATCTGCAGTGATTTTGGAGCCCCCCAAAATAAAGTCTGTCTCTGTTTCCACTGTTTCCCCATCTATTTGCCATGAAATGATGGGACCAGGTGCCATGATCTTAGTTTTCTGAATGTTGAGTTTTAAGCCAACTTTTTCACTTTCCACTTTCACTTTCATCAAGAGGCTTTTTAGTTTCTCTTCACTTTCTGCCATAAGGGTTAGTCTATCAGGAATGATTGAGAAAGGGTGAGAAGAGAGGCATGTGCTAATAAATTTCAGTAAGCAAGTGTAGTGAGTGTTATTAATGAAAATCTTAGGGATATTTTCCCTCTCTGTGTATTCTGGCTTTTTATTTTAATTTGACTTCAATTGCTGAGGATGAGGTTTAGCATAATCCCTGGCTCTTGACATGCTATCACCAATCTGGACCTAGTCTTCTTTCATTCAGTCATCTATTCATTATTCACTTACCTTCAGATGATGTAATGAACCATCGTGGATACTTCTCTAAACTAGAAATCAACAAGTATTTGTATCTACCTATGTGCTTCTTCCCTCTCCCATCTTCCCTTCTCCGTGAAAGGGACCCCCACCCTCAACTCTGTATTGATAATTTATATATATTTTAAATATCTAAATAGATTTCTCAAAATGGATATACATTTATACAATACAATGTTTAGTTTAATTTTTCTTAGACTTCATCAGACAGCTACCATATTCTGAGTGGTTTTCTGAGATTTTTTTCATTCAGTATTGGATCCCTAAAAGTTATCCAATAAATTGTTGTATAATATTTTAGGGTAATACTTCAGGTGTATAATATTTTTGGGTGAATTTATCTCTATGCCTTCTTTGTCTTTGAGTATTGGGAGTTTCTCCTGCACATTTTTGTGTTATCACCAATCTTACTATGAACCTTTGTGTACAAGATGTGTCTGTTCAAATTGTTTTCTACTCTAAAGTTACTGTTTTCCTTAATCCTTTTTCTCCTCAAACATTTACCCATTAATTTTAGCATTTTCCTGTATATTGTGCCTGCAACAATTATTACTATGTTGTTTGCCTAATGATGAGTTTGCATTTCCTTCACTACTTCTACATTTGTTAATTATGTTATTATATTATAACAATATATTTAATAATATATAGTGTTATATACTAATATTATATTAATAAATCAATAACATGAATAATAACACATTTTAATCATGATTATATTGTAAGGAAGAGCTATTTCTGCTCCTCCATTATAGTATGTTTAATTATTTATTTGTCTTAGCACAGGCTCATGGATATTTATTTTATTTCTTTATTATCTTGTGATATTGTCATTCAGCTAGTTCTGGTTTTGGCAAGTGATTGCTCATTCAGGAGTCTTCTGCACCCTTTTAAGTTGACCCATCCTTTTTTAAGCACTTTCTTATTTTCTTGCACTACAAGATATTCCAAGGACTGGGACTTGCTCCTTAGGAATCTTGTATTTTCCCTGACTTGGCCCTGGATAAATGACTTTTGTAAGGAATAACTGATTACTTTTGTTGAAGAGTGATGTTTAGAAACCAAAATCTGGGCACTATGTATGCTCATTGTGATTATCTCGTCACTGCTGCTAGGTCTTTTCAGTGGGCAGAATGATGAGATATGTGTACATATGCACTGATTCATATACATACATATGTTCCCTCAGCTTTGAGTAAATGAAGCGTTTGCTTCATGTCCAAATCTAACCCGTTAAATCACAATTTAATTTTCCGTTTGTCTCATAGAATCAACCTTGACACCCCAAGCTAGAAGAATATTTCACTTTTCTGAAACTGCATAGACCTTCATCTATATCCTATATTCTTTTCTTCCCATGTGTGTGTTAGTCACTCAGTTGTGTTTGACTCTTTGTGAGCCCATGGACTGTACCCCTCCAGGACCCTCTGTCCATGGAATGCTCCAGGCAAAAATACTGGAGCGGGTAGTCATTCCCTTTTCCAGGGGTCTTCCCGACCCAGGAACTGAAGCCAGGCCTCCTGTATCACAGGCAGATCCTTTACCATCTGAGCTATCAGAGAAGCACCCCCCTCCACCTTTTGTTAATCTCTTCATTACACTTGACATTAGATTATAAGTGTTATAAAAGAAGGATCCTATTTTAATGCTGTTTACATAGGACTTCTTATAGTTCTTTACATAGAGAATTGACAATAGAGCCACCTCTTATGGGAAGTTACACATTTTAAAGCAGGCAATTATTTTCTTTGTGAAAATGAATTAATTTCAAAAAGAATTTTAGATCTCATTACAATAAGGCCGTTTAAGAGGAAACAAAATTAATAAAACATGTAGAAGAATGTTTGTAACATTTTAGGTGTAAAATATGTGTGAATTCCTTCCCTGTCCCTTAACAATACTACTTTCTCACAGAAGATCTTAAAATGTAAGTCAATTAATCCATTCTAAAGAAGCAGCCAGCTTCTTATTCCCCTATTATGTCCCAGGAAGTTAAAAAGTCTTTAGAAAAGTATTTTTAAAATTAACTCAGGACAGAATGGGTTAAACATTATAAACTATTCATTTTATAAATAAGGCTGAATATTTGTTTTGTTCATTTAATTATGAGAAATAATCAGCATTGGCATTTTCTTCTTTCCTATTGAGACTTCATTTTTATATTTTTAGAATAACCGTTAAGTCAGACTCTTTAAATGATGTTTAATAAGCTTTTTTTTTTTTTTTTTTTTTGCACAAGCTAGGCAGGAAGCCCAGCTGGCCATGTTAACATATTGTCATCTCATCAAAATACTTCTGAGATGTATGAGTTTGTGAGTGTGTGTGGTTGTGAAGTTAAAAATCTTTTATTGTAGGCTCTATTTTTCTTTATTATCTATCACTGAATTGGCAAACTATGTCATATAGACCATATTTCATCCCTAGGCCTACCACAGATTCATTCAGTGAAACATCTTTATTACTTTGTGATTCTGATCTTATTTCCTGGTGTTAGACCATGTTATTGTTGATAACAAGGTTAAAAAATATACTGGCTTTAAAAATTGCCAGAAAATAATTAGTTTGTCTTTTCTATTTGCCTCCTCTTCTCAGAGATGGGGTCATTTGACTCCACCATCAGCCCTTTAGAATCAATTTTGACCTCAAAAGAGAGAGATTTAAAGTGTTCACCACCCTATGGTGCATGTGTGCATGCTCAGTGCCTCAGTCATGTCAGACTCTTTGTGATCCCATGGACTATAGCCCACTAGGCTCCTCTGTCTAAGGGATCTCCCAGGAAAGGGTACTGGAGTGGGTTGCCATTTCCTTCTTCACCACTCTCTGGTGGTTGGACTCAAATTCTGTCTTCTTGAGCTTTGAATGGTGCTGGGCCTCTGAATTTTTTTCCTGGGGCCAGATTCCCAAATTCCACTCCAGGCCTTGCTACTGAACCTCATCTTTTGCCCTGTCCCAGCAAACAGCCTAATTGCCAACTCTCTCTGAGACCTTGGAATCTGCCGCTCTTAGTAGATAAATTCCAAAGGACAGGGGCTTGCTCCCCAAGAATCTCCTAAGCCATTCCTCAGACACCTGGTTGAATTTCTCAGAACTGCTAGAAACACTTTATACTACACAAACTGTGTTCAGACTCTAGGAGATGTAATTTTAATCCTGCTCAATTCAATTCAACTTAACAAAGATTTATTAACCAACTTCAGGGCCAGGTCTTATGCTAGAGTCTGGGAATATAAAGATAAATGACACACAAGAATGCTTTTAAGGAGTTCCTTGTCTTCTTGAGGACATTGAGGTATAAATATTCCACAACCGTGTATGTTAAGAACTATATATATATATACATAATCAGAGAGAGGAACAGCTCTGTAGTCAACTATCTGGGAGGAAAACATGAAGATAATCAGCTTTCGTGTGTACTGACTGCATAAGCATCATGCCTGAATTTTTTCCTTTGACTATTAGAAAATATGGTAGATTGCATTATTGGCTCCATTTTATATCTATATCTATGTATATAGATATATACACTTTTCAACTAGACCGCATGGGGGCAGTCACCTGCCACATCCCATAACTGGGAAATTAGTGGACATAATATAAGCAGGGGTGTGGGATGGATTTGCACATTGGAGTTTGTGTTTTGTGCTGCTACCATGGCTAATAAGAGGTGCTCAGGGAATCTGCCAGTCCCCAGAGGGGACTGAAAGACACATGAAATAAAGTTACTCCACGTAAGCTATTTTGGTCAAGCTACCCAAGAGCAGCAACCCCAAATGACACACATAAGCATGAGAAAGCCCAGCTGAGATCAGCTCAGCCCTGGCCTCATGATCTATAAAACTTACACATCATAATTATAAAAATTAAATATCATCGTGTTCAACCCTTAGTTCTGGTGAAGTATTATGAAGGAAGAGTTAGCCACACAGGAATCACTGAAACTGTTGACCGATTTATTAGAGTTATATTTTAGAAAGATCATCATTTTGACAATAATATTGACAGGGAAGAGATTAGAAGTGGGCAGAAAAGACTAGATCACAGTATTTGGATAAGAGGTTGTAACAGTGAAAAACAGAATGAATTCAGGAGTGATATAAGATGTAGGTCACTATTGATTACAGTTGGAGGAGAAGATGGAGTTGAGAATGGCTTGTAGATTTCTGGGTTAGGTTACTGACAAAGTGGATGACGATAAATAGGAGTTCAGAAAGGTTTGTTAATGGACATGAAACAAGTCAGTAACCCATCCCCTTCTTTTTTTAAATTTTTTTAATATATATTTATTTTAATTGGAGGCTAAATACTTTACAATATTGTATTGGTTTTGCCATACCCATTCCCTGCTAAGCAGAAATAACTAGAAGTAGTGAATTCAGTCAAGTCTCAATGTAAATGTGTTAATGACCTGAGAACAAGACCTCCTGGCAGACATACTAACAGTGATTTTTGGTGGAAGATATCAAGGAATCTAACCTATTATTCACGGTCTCCCTTGATTATTAACTATACACAAAACTTGAATTTAGAAATTTATAGGTCATGGATGGCTGAAGTGGACAGGCAAAACTAGACGACATTGTACAGGAGTGAGGGATCAAGACCATCTCCAAGAAAAAGAAATGCAAAAAGGGAAAATGGTTGCTTGGGGAGGCCTTACAAATAGCTGTGAAAAGAAGAGAAGCAAAAAGCAAAGGAGAAAAGGGAAGATATACCCATTTGAAGGAAGATTTCTAAAGAATAGCAAGGAGAGATAAGAAAGACTTCCTCAGTGATCAATGCAAAGAAATAGAGGAAAACAACAGAATGGGAAAGACTAGACATCACTTTAAGAAAATTAGAGCTACCACGGGAACATTTCATGCAAAGATGGGCTCAATAAAGGACAGAAATGGTATGGACCTAACAGAAGCAGACGAGATTAAAAACAGGTGGCAAGAATACACAGAAGAACTAAAGAAAACAAAATCATCATGACCCGGATAATCACGATGGTGTGATCACTCACCTAGAGCCAGACATCCTGGAATGTGAAGTCAAGTGAACCTTAGGAAGCATCACGACAAACAAAGCTAGTGGACATGATGGAATTCCAATTGAGCTATTTCAAATCCTGAAAGATGATGCTGTGAAAGTGCTGCACTCAATATGCCAGCAAATTTTGAAAACTCAGCAGTGGCCATAGGACTGGAAGAAGTCAGTTTTCATTTCAATCCCAAAGAAAGGTAATGCCAAAGAATGTTCAAACTACTGCACAATGGCACTCATCTCACATGCTAGTAAAGTAATTCTCAAAATTCTCCAAGCCAGGCTTCAACAGTATGTGAACCATGAACTTCCAGATATTCAAGTTGGATTTAGAAAAGGCAGAGGAACCAGAGATAAAATTGCCAACATCCATTGAATCATCAAAAAAAGTGAGAGAAGTCCAGAAAAACATATACTTCTTCTTTATTGACTATGTCAAAGCCTTTGACTGTGTGGATCACAACAAACTGTGGAAAATTCTTCAAGAGATGGGAAAATCAGACCACCTGACCTGCCTCTTGAGAAACCTACATGCAGGTCAGGAATTAACAGTTAGAACTGGACATTGAACAACAGACTGTTTCCAAGTAGGAAAAGGAGTACATCAAGGCTGTATATTGTCACCCTGCTTATTTAAATTCTATGCAGAGTACATCTTGAGAAACACTGGACAGGACAAAGCACAAGCTGGAATCAAGATTGCCAGGAGAAATATCAATAACCTCAGATGACACCACCCTCACAGCAGAAAGCAAAGAAGAACTAAAGAACCTCTTGATGAAAGTGAAAGAGGTGACTAAAAAAGTTGACTTAAAACTCAACATTCAGAAAACTAAGATCACAGCATCTGGTCCCATTACTTCATGGCAAATAGATGGGGAAACAGTGGAAACAGTGACAGACTATTTTTGGGACTCCAAAATCACTGCAGATGGTGACTGCAGCCATGGTATTAAAAGATGCTTGCTCCTTGGAAGAAAAGTTATGACCAACCTCGATAGCATATTAAAAAGCAGAGACATTACTATGCCAACAAAGGTCCATCTAGTCAGAGCTATGGTTTTTCCAGTAGTCATGTATGAATGTAAGAGTTAGACTATAAAGAGAGCTGAGCACCGAAGAATTGATGCTTTTGAACTGTGGTGTTGGAGAAGACTCTTGAGAGTCCCTTGGACTGCAAGGAGATCCAACCAGTCCATCCTAAAGGAAATCAGTCTTGAATATTCATTGGAAGGACTGATGCTGAAGCTGAAACTCCAATACTTTGGCCATCTGATGAGAAGAACTGACTCATTTGAAAAGACCGTGATGCTGGGAAAGATTGAAGGCAGGAGGAGAAGGGGTCAACAAAGGATGAGATGGTTTGATGGCATTACTGACTCAATGGACCTGAGTTTGAGTAAACTCTGGGAGTTGGTGATAGACAGGTTGGCCTGGCATGCTGCAGTCCATGGGGTCACAAAGAGTCAGACACAATTGAGTGACTGAACTGAAATGATGTCTGAAGACTGGAAAGTCATGTCATAGACTATTATTAATAATGTATGAAATGGGTATTTCTAAAATGGAAATGTGTCTCTGTGAGTAGTGTCTCCATATACATTGTTCAGGTGGCACTAGTGGTAAGAACCCACCTGCTAATACAGGAGTCATAGGAGACAAGGGTTTGATCCCTGGATCAGGAAGATCCCCAGGAGGAGGGCATGGCAGCCCACTCCAGTATTCTAGTCTGGAGAATCCCATGAACAGAGGAGCCTGGTAGGGTACATACAGTCCATATGGTCACAAAGAGTTGGACACAACTCAAGCAATTTAGGATATATGCATACACTGTTCAGAAAAAAAAATCTTCTCTATAAAATGTGAAACCAAAATTCAGGTAAATGGTAGAGAAAAGTGGTCTTCTGGGTACATGTGTCTCACTGTCTCAGATTCCTCCATGAACATTTCATCTGTGACTGGTGACTTCCTACTTTCTTTGTACTATTAAGTTTTGGTTTGGGGTAGAATCTATAATTTTGTGAGTCTTCTTGGGCAATTCCACACCTTGTGTTCTCAAAACATGGATATCAGTGCTGGAGTGTGGACAGGGAGAGGTGCGAAAACTTGACTGAAGATGATGCAAATAAAGCAAAGAGAAGCCACCAACCAGGACATAGTACTTCACCTATTCATAATTAGTGAATATTCTCTCAAAGAAAGGCTCCTCCCAGTGGGTGTTAGCTACCTGACTATGTTAATGAACAAGGCTGGGGATTGACTTGTTAAGATAAAGGCTTTCTTTGATTACAATCTGAGAACACTGTGGATGGAGTGAGCACTGGAAATTGCCAGAAAGAGAGGGTGCAGTTCTCAGAAGTAAGAGATATTAGGCAAACAAACAATAGCTGGTCTTAATGAAATTCTCTGACTGGCACAAAGTTTTAATGTTCAGATAGATTTGATGTGAAGTCTTTTCTTGTTCTAGAATCACTTGAAGTGTTGTGTGTTTGCTGCTTTGCTCTTTATAATGGGCTTATGTTTTATTTCTCCCCAAGATATTATTAACTTCTTAAGAACAGGAGTGTGTTGTACACCAGTGATTCTCAAAATAAACTCATACAAATCCCCAATAAAATGCAGATTCTGACTCACCATGTCTGGGTAGGAACCTGAGAATTTGAATTTCCAAACATCTCAGGTGTTGTGATACTGCTGGTCTATGACACCAGTCTAGCTCTAGAAAGATCATTTATCAGAGTATGAACATTTCACAGCTGTTTATTATGGGTCCTTAATTATAGGAATTATTCCCATGACTGCCTCCCATAAAGAAATTTCCCATTTGAGAAAAGCTTTCACAGTATTTTCTTTCTTCCTTCTAGAGAGCAGAATAAATCAGAGAGAAACTCATGGAGCAAAACTATGCCTTCCTCCCTACTCACCACGAAGTGGCTGCTAGTTGTCTTGAAATGGAAATATGACTTCCTCTGATGGCAATATGTTAATTAGTTGTCCTCAGCAAACTAAATTGCATTCATAAAAAGGCTTTTTTGGAAAAGTACTTTTGACTAAATTTCAGGGCATCTAATTTGTCTTCCTTTTCCATGTCCTCTATTTCATAGTTCAGTTCAGTTGCTCAGTCGTGTCCGACTCTTTGTGACCCCATGAATTGTAGCACGCCAGGCCTCCCTGTCCATCACCAACTCCTGGAGTTCACTCAGACTCATGTCCATCGAGTCAGTGATGCCATCCAGCCATCTCATCCTCGGTCGTCCCCTTCTCCTCCTGCCCCCAATCCCTCCCAGCATCAGAGTCTTTCCCAATGAGTCAGCTCTTCACATGTGGTGGCCAAAGTATTGGAGTTTCAGCTTTAGCATCATTCCTCCCAAAGAACACTCAGGACTGATCTCCTTTAGAATGGACTGGTTGGATCTCCTTGCAGTCCAAAGGACTCTCAAGAGTCTTCCCCAACACCATAGTTCAAAAGCATCAATTCTTCAGTGCTCAGCTTTCTTCACAGTCCAACTTTCACATCCATCCATGACTACTGGAAAAACCATAGCCTTGACTAGACGAGACTTTGTTGGCAAAGTAATGTCTCTGCTTTTGAATATGCTATCTAGGTTGGTCATAACTTTCCTTCCAAGGAGTAAGCATCTTTTAATTTCACGGCTGCAATCACCATCTGCAGTGATTGGGCACAGGTAAAATCTCCCCAGCCTTGGGGTCCTTGTTCATGTATATAATACCCATCTGCCCTGTTGATTTAGAGATGGTATCATTTACTGGATTTTGCTATTATTTACTTATTTCCATTCTTGACTCGTCTCCCCTAGAAAGTATTAAGCTCTTGGAAGTCATGGGTGGTAATACCAACATTTACATCAATTAAGAAACAAATACTTAACTATGTGTCAGGTATCACCCCATGGATTTTCTGTACAATATTTCACACAGTATTCTCAACACGTTTATTATGCCTATTTCACAGATGAGAAAAAAAGAAGCTTAAAGGGGATTAAAAATATACCTGAGACAGTTGCCACTCTATAAACATTCTCTGGTGCTTTACAGGTGGCTCAGAGGGTAAAGAATATGCCTGCAATCCAGGAGACAAGACTCAGGAGATATGGGTTTGATTCCTTCATTGGGAAGATCCCTTGGAGGACAGCATGGCAACCACTCCAGTATCCTTGGTGTCCTTGCCTGGAGAATCACATTGACAGAGGAGCCTGTTGGGCTACAGTCGATGGAGTTGTGTAGAGTCACATTTGGCTGAAGTAACTGAGCACACGTGCACTCATGCACCTATTCTCTAGTTCTTCTCTCGCACAGAATCACAGTTACATTTGGGGCAGCAACGTGGTTAACTACAAGATTCCCTTCCCAGCCTCTCTTGAAGCTATGTTTGCATGTGTCTAGGGCATTGTAAATGTAAGTCCAAGTGTGGTAGAGAACATGAAGATGTGTAAAAGAAGCCGAGATGATGAGGAGAGAAACATTTTTTGAGAAAAACATTTATCACTCTTCTGACTTCTTTCCTTCTTCAGGCCTTGAGTGAGAGAGTCAAAGTCGCTCAGTCATGTCAGACTCTTTGCGATCCCATGAACTATACACTCCATGGAATTCTCTAGGCCAAAAGACTGGAGTGAGTAGCCTTTCCCTTCTCCAGGGGATCTTCCCAGCCGAGGGATTGAACCCAGGTCTCCTGCATTGCAGGCAGATTCTTTACCAGCTGACCCACAAGGGGGTGATCCTTTAATGGCTTCAAGCTCTGGTAGATGACCTTGGGATGAAGGCTACCCACTGGCAAGCTGTAGCAAAAAAATAGGAAGAAAATGAGTCCTTGGTGATCAGGAAGCTATATTTCTAGTACAGCACTACTAGCTGTAGACTTCTGTTAGATGAGAGAGAAGTTAATATCTACCTTTTCAGTCATTTGGATTTTCACTTACTCATAGCCTTGCCTTATCTCTGAAGAACAGCTTCAGAGATATCACTGAGATTCAGTTCTATATGCATATTTTCTTCCTACTCTCAGTGCCTGGTCCCATGATACGCACATTATATGTACTGCTTAGCTAGGATGCAAAATGAACTTCTTGTTGAGAAGAAAAAATATATATATTTTTTCTGTATTCAAATATCCCATCCCAGAATTTCCTTGGAAGAAAAGCTATGACAAACTTAGTGTGTAAAAAAGCAGAGACATCACTTTGCCAACAAAGGTCCATATAGTCAAAGCTATGGTTTTTCCAGTAGTCATGTGCAGATGTGAGACTTGGACCATAAAGAAGGCTGAGCACTCAAGAATTGATGCTTTCAAACTGTGATGCTAGAGAAGACTCTTGAGAGTCCCTTGGATTTCAAGGTGATCAAACCAGTCAATCATAAAGGAAATCAACCCTGAATATTCACTGGAAGGACTGATGTTGAAGCTGAAGCTCCAGTACTTTGGCCACCTGATATGAAGGGCCAACTCAATGAAAAAAACTCTAATGCTGGGAACGATTGAAGGCAGGAGAAAGGGGCAACAGAGGATGAGATAGTTGGGTGGCATCATTGACTCAATGGATGTGAGTTTAAGCAAATTCTGGGAGATAGTGAAGGACAGCAAAGCCTGGTGTGCTATAGTTCATGAGGTTGCAGAGTCAGACACAACCTAGTGGCTGAACAACAGCAACAATAATTTTTGTTGCAAACAACCTGGCCTGGACAACCTGGTAGAGAGGGGACTGGGTTGCATTTGCCTCTGGAGATACAGACTGCTTTTTGGGTGATCATAGCCCCTTTCTCTAGTTGTGGTTCAAAGTAGCTGTTTTCAGTGAACCTGAGTGTGCTCTGAATCCTTGCTATTGGGGTTTCAAGTCCATGGGGTTACAAAGAGTCGGACATGACTGAGCGACTAAACAACAACATTTCCTTGCAGATCCAGCAGGTCAAAGCCAGGAATACAATGATGCTCCCCTCAAATAATTAGAAAATGTAGTAAATATATCTCTTGAAGACTAGAAATACTTTTCAAGATTTATATTTCGTTTATTGGTGTTCCTGCACTCTTCATTTTTGTCATTTCCAATCCAGACATCTGAAGTTGCCATTTTCATTTGTACATTGATCTGGCAAATATTTGTAAAACATCTGGTGTACACCAGGAGCTATTTGGTTACTGGGGACAGAAGAGTGAACAAAATAGACAATATTCCTCATATTCCTGATAAAATAGACAATATTCATGTTTGCGTGGGAGGGTATGGGGCGAGGACAAATAATAAACAGTATGTCATTTAGTATATCTTTATGGAGAAAATAAAGTGGAGTACGGTGGATAGTATTGCCAGGATGGGGAAAATTGCCTAAAATAGATAGGAGAGCAAATTAAGGAATATTTGTTTTCTCCTTTTTTAAACACCTTTTAATTAATTAATTTTTGGCTTTCTCTAGTTGTGGTGAGTGAGGGCTATCCTCTAGCTGCAGTGCATGTGAAACAGAGCAAGGCCCTATGGTCCTTGTCACCCCACCGTGTCCTCCCCGTGCCTTTTGTCTGTGGAAAACTTGGGTCAAAGAATAAGTTTAATCAGAGAAATGAGAAATGAAGAAACAAAGAGAACAGTCAAAGGAAACAAAATAATAATAATATAGTCATTAAGCATAGTCAAAGACCTTTAGTTCCTTCTCAAGGACTCTAGATAATATTATGAGCCAATTCCTGTGACCTGGCTTATAGATACTGAAACCACAAATGGAGGAATTTAACTACATGATGACCAGACTGTCCCCATGACATCAGCGGCCACAATTCCGAGAACTGGCCTCAAAGAAATGGAAACAATCGGGCCCTGGAACTGAAGATTCAGTTCAATTCAGTTCAGTCACTCAGTAGAGTCTGACTCTTTGTGATCCCGTGAATCGCAGCATGCCAGGCCTCCCTGTCCATCACCAACTCCCACAGTTTACCCAGACTCACGTCCATCGAGTCAGTGATGCCATCCAGCCATCTCATCCTCGGTCGTCCCCTTCTCCTCCTGCCCCCAATCCCTCCCAGCATCAGAGTCTTTTCCAAAGAGTCAACTCTTCACATGAGGTGGCCAAAGTACTGGAGTTTCAGCTTTAGCATCATTCCTTCCAAAGAAATCCCAGGGCTGATCTCCTTCAGAATGGACTGGTTGCATCTCCTTGCAGTCCAAGGGAACCTGAAGGGTCTTCTCCAACACCACAGTTCAAAAGCATCAATTCTTCGGCGCTCAGCCTTCTTCACAGTCCGACTCTCACATCCATACATGACCACAGGAAAAACCATAGCCTTGACTAGACGGACCTTAGTCGGCAAAGTAATGTCTCTGCTTTTGAATATGCTATCTAGGTTGGTCATAACTTTCCTTCCAAGGAATAAGCGTCTTTTAATTTTATGGCTGCAATCATCATCTGCAGTGATTTTGGAGCCCCCAAAAATAAAGTCTGACACTGTTTCCACTGTTTCCCCATTTATTTCCCATGAAGTGATGAACTGAAGATTAACTATACCTAAAACAATCAAGATGACATCAGTCAGACCACCATTGACCAATTTCAAGATGACTGACAGATGACTGTGCCTTTTCTGCATGTGGCCCCCCACCCCCACCCCCAGTTGTCAGCATCTGAAATAAGGCAAACTTTCCTTTCCACTAACCTGGCTTGTTTATTCGCTTTTAAGTGGTGAGCAGCTGGACCCCTTAGCCTTTAGGCAACATGGGGGCTTCTTGTGGTGGTGGGTTCTCTTTTTACAGCTCTAGGCGCGTGGACTGCAGTGGTTGCGGCGCACAGGCTCAGTTGCCCTGCGGCATGTGAAATCTTCCTGTACCAGGAATTTAACCTATGTTCCCCTGCACTGGCAGGCAGATTCTTTACCACTGGACCACCAGGAAAATCTTATTTTCCATATATAACTGCCAACAAATGTTTTTAGTTTGAGAATTAACATATATCCTATTGACAGAGATTGATATAGTTCTGAGAAGTTTCTGCTTTATTCTTGACAACTTAAAAACTTTCTTGAGACTTGCCTGAACATCTGTTGCCCACCAGTCCCAATTGGACAGTAACTGATTTACTTTTTCTTTTCTTTCTGCTGTGAATGTGAATGTCAGTCCATCAGGAGCTCAAGTATCTCATTCCTTAAGTGAAACTGTACTCTATTAAATCAATTTGAAGGAGAGAATGAGAATCAATGAATAATTAGGTGTGCACGGGTTGGTGTGTGCCTGTCCCAAGTATGTACATATATTCGAAATGAGAACTGCAGGACAATCCTGATATTTATTTGGTCAAAAGACTTATATTCCTAAATGTTCAACCCTAATTCCTCTCAGTCCTCTTAAAATATAAACTCGGGCCTGAGAGTCTGCGGTCTGTGATGTTAACAGAGGTGGAAAGAGCAGCAGGATGGAATCTGAAAGTAATGGAAGGAAACGTAGTGAGGTGGCTGCTAAATGTTAGATATAAAGATAGATGATGCAGCCCTTTCCATTTTGATTTCATTTTCTTCATCTATTGATCAAGTGAGATTCCAGATGATCTGTAGTTCAGGTACTTCCTAGAAATAACAAATCCAGGGCTAATAGTCCTTGTCTTTGCCCTAGGACTGAAACCCATCTGCCTAGCACAAACCAACAGAAACCAACTTTCCTGTCATTATCATAAGCCTCTTAGAAGCTTATGGTGACTGGTAATATTTATCATTGGAATTAAAGCTAATTAAGTCTCATTGCTAATCTGGAAATATAGGTACTTCTAGGACAGTATGCTGAAGAGGACTGCAAAAGGAATTTTGAGTCTGTGATATATAAATCACTATATATACCATTGCTGTATCATTATTCCCTGGTCTGGTTTCTCAAAATCTAATTGTACCCTAAGATCTGATAGTTTGCTGTTTTCTGTTAATGAGACAATTAGTAATAAATATTTTTATTAGTCTTATAGTGATTCAAGAGTAGATGATTAATTGAAGAAAAGGTCTCAGGAGAAAAAGAATGAGGAAACCAAATTAGAATAGGACAAATAAAGTAAGCAAGGACACGGTCTCAGCTGAAATCTGGTCTTTTTTGATCACACAGGGAGCTCTGGAGCATGAGGTGTAACATTCTCCCCCAGCCTTTTGTATCCCACCCCTGTGCCCATCAGTTGCTGACTGTGGGGTGTCCTTCTTCTGTGGGTTTATAACCTCCCGCAGAAGATGGCTCCCATTGACGGAAGGCAACTCTATCCTGCTGGGAGCCACTGACAACCAGTATTTAAGGAAGTTGGTACATGGGAGCACCAGCCTGATGGTAGGATCAGAAAGCATCCACCACACTCCTTTTCTCTTTTACATCTGGGAAACCTTCCTGCTTGCCTTCTTCTATAGTATTTTTTCATATCCCCTTTCATTTTTCCTTAGTACTCATGCTCTTCTTTGTTCCACTCTTAAAAGTTATGAATGACTGCATTATTCATTGAATAACTGACCCAACCTGTGAAGGAGTAATGGTATCATTATTTTTTTGATCAAAGCACAGTGTCCTGGGACCCTTTTGGTCTTGTGCAACTGACAACAGTCTTCTAAGTCTACCTGTTTTGGCTTCTATTGGCTGTGCTATAAACAGTTTGGAATAGGAACTGTCACGTTTGTCTTTCTTACTTCCAGCCTCTAGTGTGGTTCCTAGCACAGAGCAGACATTCAGTGAAAGCTAATGAGTAACTGGACAAATGGTGGAGGTGGATTTTGAGATATGAACCTTCACTGTGTGGATCCTAAGATTCAAAAAGACTTAAAAGTTTTTGAAGGCCAGGCAAGTAATGTAAATGAGTGAAAGAGTGGTTGGAGAGCCCATACAGCATCCCACGTGGCAACAACTAATCAAATAGTGGGAGCTGGTTGGGAATGCTGGCCTAGAGGTTTTGGTATTTTTTGTCAAAAAAAAAAAAAATCCAGAAATGTCTTTGTTTTTGAATGCTATCAACTAACTTAAAAGCAAATAACTCCATACTGGTGAGAATGGCCATCATCAAAAAGTCTACAAATAATAAATGCTGGAGAGGATGTGGAGAAAAAGGAATCCTTTTGTTGTTAGTGGGAATGTAAATTGGTATAGCCACTGTGGAGAACAGCAACTGTGAAAGTTCTTTAAAAACAAAAACAAAACCTAAAACTAGAGCTCCCCTTTATCCAACAATATTAGTCCTGGGCATATATCCAGAGAAAACTATACTTCAGAAAGATATAGTCACACTAATATTCATAGCAGCACTATTTAAAATGGTCAAGACACAATTTAGGAAACAACCTAAATATCCATCAACAGAGGAATGGATAAAGAACATGTGGTACATACATGCAATGGGATATTACTCAGCCAGAAACAGAATGTTGCTGTTTAGTCCTTAAGTCATGTCTGACTCTTTTGTGACCCTATGGACTGTAACCTGACAGGCCTCTCTATCCATGGGATTTCCCAGGCAAGCAAACTGGAGTGGGTTGCCATTTCCTTCTGCAGGGGATCTTCCCAAACCATGGATCAAACCCTCATCTCCTGTATCACATGTAGATCATTTACCACTGAGCCACCTGGGAAACCACTATAAAAAATGAAATATTGCCGTTTGCAGCAACATGGATGTACCCAGAGATTACCATACTAAGTGAAGTAACTCAGAGGAAGAGAAATATCATATGATATCACTGATACATGGAATTTCTAAAAAATTATACAAATGAAGTTATTTACAAAACAGAAGCAGGTCCACAGACATGGAAAACAGTGAGTATAGTTACCAAAACAGGAAAGCAGGGTGGATAAATTAAGAGGTTGGGATGAACACTTACACACTACTATATAAAAAGGTAACCAACAAGGATCTACTGTATAGCACAGGAGCTATCCTCAATATCTGTGATAACCAAATGAGAAAGGAATCTAAAGAAGAATGAGTGGAATGAGTATATGTGCAACTGAATCACTCTGCTATACACCTGAAACTAACATGTTGTAACACTGTAAATCAACTACACTTCAGTAAGAAAAAAGAAAATCAAACAACTAACATTGTTAGGACCAAGCAATGCGTTTATGAACTGAGCTTCACATGAAACCTTTCAGCTTTGTCCTCTGCATTGGAGTATGTCCTTATTGATGATTACCATTTTGTTTTTCCTGTTGGATTAATAACATAAAATGAAGAAATGGACAGCAATATTCTCTATCATCTTCTACTAATCAAAAGTAGCTCAAACAAGAGCACCTTTTTTCCCTCCAAGGAAACTCACTTTTGAGGCATTTTCTGTACCAGTGACACCTTCTTATCTTCCTTTCTTTACTCCTGTCCATGCTGCTGCTGCTGTTGCTAAGTCGCTTCAGTCGTGTCTGACTCTGTGCGATCCCATAGATGGCAGCCCACCAGGCTCCCCCGTCCCTGGGATTCTCCAGGCAAGAACACTGGAGTAGGCTGTCATTTCCTTCTCCAATGTATGAAAGTGAAAAGTGAAAGTGAAGTCGCTTAGTCGTGTCCGACTCTTAGTGACCCCATGGACTGCAGCCTATCAGGCTCCTCTGCCGATGGGATTTTCCAGGCAAGAGCACTGGAGTGGGTTGCCATTGCCTTCTTCCATACTTACATGTTATTGTTCTTAGGGCTTCAATTCCTCTGCCATCTTGTGACCTCTTCTAGAAACCTTGAGATTGTCTATGATTATACTTCAAAAGGGGTCTGAGAATACCTATAAACTCTTTTGCAAAATTGTGTGTATGTATTTATGTTCATGTTTATGAGGAAGAATTTGTAATTTCTATTAGATTCTAAAAGTAGTAGCCCTTGTCCTGGGTTATTTTATTCACTGTTGAAGCCTCATCTACATTTGGCTCTATCTTACAGTTACATCATAATATGTTCCCTTCCCTTCATCTAAAAATATTTTAGTGGATCCTCACTGCCTTCAAAATAAAATGCAGATTTGTTTTGAGCACTTGCACCCTCTGTTTCACCAACTGTAACTATTCACAGTCTCAAGTTCACTCCTGCTTCCATGTATGCACATATCTCACTGACCTTCTCATCACTTCTCACCTGTAAGCACATCAGTTCATTTCAGTGCTCAGTCGTGTTTAACTGTTTGAGACTCCATGGACTGCAGCACACCAGGCTTCCCTGTCCATCACCAACTCCTGGAGCTCACTCAAACTCATATCCATAGAGTCAGTGATGCCATCAAACCATCTCATCCTGTGTTGTCCCCTTTTCCTCCTGCCCTCAATCTTTTCCAGCATCAGGGTCTTTTCAAATGAGTCAGTTCTTTGCATCAAGTGGCCAAAGTATTTGAGCTTCAGCTTCAGCATCAGTCCTTCCAATGAATATTCAGGACTGATTTTCTTTAGGATGAACTGGTTGGATCTCCTTGCAGTCCAAGGGACTCTCAAGAGTCTTCTCCAACACCACAGTTCAAAAGCATCAATTCTTTGGTGCTCAGCTTTCTTTATAGTCCAGCTCTCACATCCATACATGACTACTGGAAAAACCATAGCTCTGACTAGATAGACCTTTGTCAGAAAAGTAATGTCTCTGCTTTTTAATATGCTATCGAGGTTGGTCATAACTTTTCTTCTGGAGGAGCAAGTGTCTTAATTTCATGGCTGCACTCATCACCTGCAGTGATTTTGAAGCCCAAGAAAATAAAGCCTGTCACTGTTGCTACTGTTTCCCCATCTATTTGCTATGAAGTGGTGGGACCAGCTGCCATGATCTTAGTGTTTTGAATGTTGAGTTTTAAGCCAACTTTTTCACTCTCCTCTTTCACTTTCATCAAGTTTCTTTAGTTCTTCACTTTCTGCCATAAGGGTGGTGTCATCTGCATCTGAGGTTACTGATATTTCTCCTGGAAATCTTGATTCCAGCTTGTGCTTCAGCCAGCCCAGTATTTTGCATGATGCATTCTGCATATAAGTTAAACAAGCAAAGTGGCAATATACAGGCTTGAGGTACTCCAAATTGGGACTGGTTCCAAATTTGGAACCAGTCTGTTGTTCCATGTCTGGTTCTAGCTGTTGCTTCTTGACCTGCATACAGATTTCTCAGGAGGCAGGTAAAGTGGTCTGGTATCCTCATTTCTTTAAGACTCTTCCACAACTTGTGATCCACACAGTCAAAGACTTTGGCATAGTCAATAAAGCAGAAGTAGATGTTTTTCTAGAACTCTCTTGCTTCTTCAATGATCCAACAGATGTTGGCAATTTGATCTCTGGTTCCTCTGCCTTTTCTAAAACAAGCTTGAATATCTGGAAGTTCATGGTTCACATACTATTGAAGCCTGGCTTGGAGAATTTTGAGCATTACTTTACTAGCATGTGAGCTGAGTGCAATCGTTCAGTAGTTTGAAAATTCTTTGGCATTACCTTTCTTTGGGATTGGAATGAAAACTGACCTTTTTCAGTCCTGTGTCCACTGCTGAGTTCTCTAAATTTGCTGGCATATTGAGTGCAGCTCTTTCACAGCATCATCTTTCAGGATTTGAAATATCTCAACTGGAATTCCATCACCTCCGCTAGCTCTTTTCTTAGTGATGCTTTCTAAGGCCCACTTGACTTCACATTCTAGGATGTTTGGCTCTAGGTGAGTGATCACACCATCGTGATTATCTGGGTCATGAAGATCTTTTTTGGTATAGTTCTCCTGTGTATTCTCACAAACTCTTCTTAATATCTTCTGCTTCTGTTAGGTCCATACCATTTCTGTCCTTCATTGCACCCATCTTTGCATGAAATGTTCCCTTGGTATCTCTAATTTTCTTGAAGTGATCTCAGTCTTTCCCATTCTATTGTTCTTCCTCTATCTTTACATTGAACACTGAGAAAGGCTTTCTTGTCTCTCCTTGCTATTCTTTGGAACTCTGCATTCAAATGGGTATATCTTTCCTTTTCTCCTTTGCCTTCAGCTGCTCTTTTTTTCTCAGCTATTTGAAAGGCCTCCTCAGACAGCCATCTTGCCTCTTTGCATTTCTTTTTCTTTTGAATGGTCTTGATCCCTGTCTCCTGCACAATGTAATGAACCTCCATCCATAGTTCTTCAGGCACTCTATCTATCAGATCTAATCCCTTGAATCTGTCACTTCCACTGTATACAATCATAAGGGATTTGATTCAGGTCATACCTGAATGGTCTAGTGATGTTCCCTACTTTCTTCAATTTAAGTCTGAATTTGGCAATAAGGAGTTCATGATCTGAGCCACAGTCATCTCCTGGTCTTGTTTTGGCCTATTTTGGCTGCAAATAATGTAATCAATCTGATTTCAGTATTGACCATCTAGTGATGTCCATGTGGAGAGTCATCTCTTGTGTTGTTGGAAGAGGGTGTTTGCTATGACCAGTGGATTCTCTTGGCAAAACTCTGTTAGCCTTTGCCCCACTTCATTTTGTATTCTAAGACCAAAGTTGACTCTTACTCCAGTCTTTGGAGTAATTTTTGATTTCCTTCTTTTGCATTCCAGTCCCCTATGATGAGGAGGCCATGATTTTTTGGTGTTAGTTCTATAAGGTCTTGAAGGTCTTCATAGAACCATTCAACTTCAGCTTCTTTGGCATTAGTGGTTGGCATAGACTGGGATTACTATGATATTGAATGGTTTGCCTTGGAAATGAACAGAGATCATTCTGTCATTTTTGAGATTGCACCCAAATACTGCATTTCAGACTCTTTTGTTGACTATGAGGGCTACTCCATTTCTTCTAAGGGATTCTAGCCCACAGTAGTAGATATAATGGTCATCTGAATTAAATTCTCCCATTCTGGTCCATTTTAGTTCACTGATTCTGAAAATGTTGATGCCACCGACCCATATGCACATAGACGGCTCATATTCATCCTTGGGAAGAGTTTTATCTAGAAGCAGGTTCTAAGACAAGGATGCAACTGTTAGAGTTTATTTGGGAGTTAATGCCAGAAAGCATAGGTAAAAAGCCAGGATGGAAGAAATCTTGTGAAAGGTGTATTATCAAGCCAGTTGCCACTGTGGGCAATTAGCAAAATTCCATCCCACAAATGACCTCTAGGAGACAACATAGAACAACTCTAGAGCTAGCTATGAAGCAAAAAAGGTAAGGTATTTATGCAACAGCTCCTGGAAGTCACTGATCTTGGGGCGGACTTCCTGCAGCAACTGTGTGTGTCCCATGGCTGAGTAAAAAAGCTGTCAACTGTTGGGTCTTAGGTTTTCCCTCTAAATAGCTTGTAGCATAGAAATGAATGCTGAGGGTACATGGGCAGGGTAATGTCAGTTTCACTATAAAATCTGAGCTGTACAGACTCCCCTGTAAACATACCCAATCAAAGTAAACTAAGCCAAGAGACATTCTCAAAAGATCATTCTCCCTCACTTGAGTTATGTAACTCTTTATTTGCCCTCTTAGTGACCTATGACAACTTCTATAAATATATTAGCTACATAATTGAGAAAATATTTATTAAACTGATGCCCCAGCCTGGGTATTATGCTAGGCAATGAGGACATAGCAGTGAAAATGGCAGGTGTCCAACCATCAATTACAGGAGTGATGACTATCACACAACAGTAACTAGTTGACTATTTGTCTGCATCCAAGACTAAATACTATCTTTTGTGCATTAATTCTCAGGCCTTACTCATTATCTGGCACAGAGTGTACAGTCAATAAATGCTGATCAGTGATGAGTGAATAAATGAAGTACATTCTTCAGGCTTATCTGAAGCCTTCATTCAGAAATTGTGGGCATGTGGAACAATTCCAAGTTGAACTGGGCTTTGAAATTCTACCAATAAACACAGATCTGGGAAATCACTGCCTTATTTTGGACATGTCACCTTGACTGGAGGCTTTAGTAATCCATACCTAGCTGTAACCCAGAAGGAATGTTCCATACAATTGCAAATAGCATTTTTTTTTTTTTCAGTAAACTCAAAGCAAGCCAACTTTGCAGGCAGAATCACTGCAATTGATCAGCTGTAATTAAATTCAGACCTAACAGACAGACTTTTAATCTTTAAAGTAATTCCCAAAGTGAAAGGTATCTACCCTGGTAACCCAACTCCAGCATCTTCCTAGAGAATCCCATGAGCAGAGGAGTTTAGCAGGCCACAGGCCATGGGGTCACAAAGAGTGAGACACAACTGCAGCGATTCAGCGCACATGCATGCAAACCAGAGTGGAATCACTTCCTGACCTTCTGGTGAAGGGAAGTGCAATATAATATATGGAGAACTTTCTTGATTATTTTATCTTTTATAACTGAATTTTTCTTAAGAAGAAATGCAGTCTAACATAAAAAGTCTAAAGAAATATTTTCAGACAAGAATGGAAGTTCCATCATGTTTGTCTAGAGGCTTGTTAAGAGTCACACAATCAAAGACAGTGCTGAAGAAAAGGCATCTGAATTATTCTACAAATATAACTGTACTCTTTATTTCCACTTACTACTATTTTTCTGGAGATGTCTTGATATGCAAATAAACTCATTTTACTAAACAGTGTTGTGATCGAGTGAGCCACCTGTTGGTCATTGCTGACAACTGAACCATAATTGGGTTACGATTTTGTTTTCCACATGACTTGCTGCTGGAATACACTACAGAGCACTGGTTATTGAACTTTGATGTGTCTCAGGATCACCTGAAGAACTAATAAAGAATACACAGGACTGTGTTTCTTGTAGCAGGACAGGGACTGGCTCTTTGTATTTTTACCAAGTTCTCACACCCACTGAAGATTGAGAATCACTGCTATTCGTTGTTTATTCCCTAACTCATGTCAGATTTTTGTGACCCCATGGACACAAAAGGATCCTCTGTCTATGGGATTTCCTAGACAAGAATACTGGAGTGGGTTGCCATTTCCTTCTCCAGGGGCTCTTCCCAATCCAAGGCTCAAACCCATGTCTCTTGCATTGGCAGGTGGATTCTTTACCACTGAGCCACCTGGGAAGCCCTAATCACTGCTACGGATTTTCTCAGATATTTTGAGCAATTACTTTACGCAGAGCACCTATGAAAAAGTTTTAAAAATTGGATCTTCCCAGATGGTGCAGTGGTAAAGAGTTTGCCTGCAGGAGACACAAGAGGTGTAGGTTCAATCCCTGAGTCAGTATATCACTCAAAAAAAAAAGATTATCAAAGAAAATCAAAATTGTATTTTGCAAAAACAAATGGAAGCAATTTAAATATCAGTATATTAAAGAAGCAGCATTTCCTTTTGTATTAATGCAGAAGAAACTATAGTTGAATTGTGTACTAAATGCTCATGGGAAACCTGCAAATTATTCTTAGAATAGTGGCCTATTAAATACTGATCAAGGCTACAACCTTCCTTTATTTTTAGCCTTCCTCTGCTTTCTTGCTTAAATTCTAATTTTAAATCAGTGCCCTGCACATTCAATATTCAACTTCTTTTCCAACCCAGAGTTCTTTTTCTGATAATTTAAATTATTTTTTATCTAAAAGCCATTTATTGAATTATTTTTATTTCATTAAAAATAAAATAGGTCATATTACAGATGGAGACTTCAGCTCAAAAAATGATTTCTGTCTGTAGAAAACTTTAAAAAAGTACAAACCTCAGCATTAAAGAACTTGGTTTAAATATGGAAATTTTAGTTCAGCGTACGAAAAAATTCTAAAAAATAGTAAACGTTACTACTTCAAACTTACTAGAATGGTTAAAAACAAAAAAAGAGTGATCACACCAAATCTTGGTGAGGATATAGAGCTACTGGTACTGTTTGGAATGTAAAATGGTATGATCAACCTGGGAAAAAGTCTTTTATGAAGTTAAAACATTGATGGTTATGATACAGTAAGTGCCCTCGTGGGGGAAAGTACCTGCAAGAGAAATGAAACACATGTCCAGAAAAAGACTTATGAAGCATCTTCATAAAACTTTATTAATAATAGCCCAAACCTGAAACCAACTCAAATACCCATCAATTTGAAATGGTAAAGTAACTATGCTGTTCTCACATAGTGGACTACTAGTCAGCAACACATAAGGATCAATTTCTAAGTAAAAATGGTACAGATGACTCTCGCAGTCATTATGCCAAGCGAAAAAAGATACAACTGAGGAGGTGATGTGTAATTTCATTTACAAGAAGTTTTAAAAGAGGCAAAACTAATATACAGTGATAGATCAGCTCAGAGGTTGTTCATTGGATTGATTAATTGGAGGCACGTGATACTGTGATAATAGATGGGGAAACAGTGTCAGACTATATTTTTCTGGGCTCCAAAGTCACTGCAGATGGTGATTGCAGCCATGAAATTAAAAGACGCTTACTCCTTGGAAGGAAAGTTATGACCAACCTAGATAGCATATTCAAAAGCAGAGACATTACTTGCCAACAAAGGTCCGTCTAGTCAAGGCTATGGTTTTTCCTGTGGTCATGTATGGATGTGAGAGTTGGACTGTGAAGAAAGCTGAGCAATGAAGAATTGATGCTTTTAAACTGTGGTGTTGGAGAAGACTCTTGAGAGTCCCTTGGACTGCAAGGAGATCCAACCAGTCCATTCTGAAGGAGATCAGTCCTGGGTGTTCTTTGGAAGGAATGATGCTAAAGCTGAAACTCCAGTACTTTGGCCACCTCATGCAAAGAGTTGACTCATTGGAAAAGACTCTGATGCTGGGAGAGATTAGGGGCAGGAGGAGAAGGGGACGACCGAGGATGAGATGACTGGATGGCATCACCGACTCGATGGACATGAGTTTGAGTGAACTCCAGGAGTTGGTGATGGATGGGGAGGCCTGGCGTGCTGCAATTCATGGGGTTGCAAAGAGTCGGACACGACTGAGCGACTGAACTGAACTGAACTGAACTGAAATAATATTGTGATTTATAATAAGAAATGTATATACTTGGAATGTATATACTCTTGGAATGTATATGCTCTTGGAATACATATACTTTTGGAATGTATATACTCTTGGCATGTATATACTTGGAATGTATGTACTCTTTGGAATTTCCTAAGTGAATGTTAATAAAGTAACTTTTGGACTTCACCTAAGAATGGGGGGCTGGTTATCAACTGATGTTCCAAGAATTACTTGGTGATAGATGGGAACTTTGCTCTGTCCCCCAACCCACATACATTGGAATTGGGTCCAGGAAATCAAATTAAGGCATTAAGGAACTTTCTAATATGATGTAAATGTTCTCTTTGGAAGATACTATATTTTCAAATTGCATTTTTTTTATACTTAAGATCTGTGCATTATATTGTATATAAGTTTTTAATCTCAATTAAAGTGAAATATGTAGAATTCTGAATCTAGTGAAGCAGTTCTCCATCTTAGACTAAAAGCCTGAGAGAAGCTTATAAATTGTCCTTTGCGCTGCTGTGACCAATGGACATGCGTGTGTTCTCACATACATGTATGGTGGGGACACTGAGAAACCTTACAAAAGATATGTCAAAAGCTACAGGTGAAGAGGCACTTGGATTTGGTTTGGGGATAAAGGTAGAGATATTGATCTGAGATCAGATAAAATGGTCTTTCTTCAACCAAGAGAGTTTGAATATTTAAAAAGTTGGATATCCATCTCTGTCCTCAACGGATCATAAGGAAAGTTACTGATTCCAAGTGAAAGCGAAGGTAGTTTACTGAGATTTAGAAAGGAATACACAGCAAAAACCAGAGGTGAAGGGAAGAGCGAAAGCAGATGAACTTCTCAGGCTTTAGGTAAATGTCCACATGGACCTGAAAGAAGTGGGCATCCTCCTGTTGGTGAGATCATCCTGGGAATACCTGGAAGACATTTAGAAGGGGAGGTGGCATGAGAATTAAGCCTATCCCCTATCATCAGAGTTGCTCCTTGGATTTTTCAATGAAGCTTCATCAAACCCAAGCAGAGGCAGGACTCCCTAACACTAAGTCCCTATCCATTGGACTTGTATAGTTATGGACAAATTTCTTCCGTTAAGAGAAAAGAATATGTTAAAGAAAAGAATATCCATCACAAACATATACATTACCATATTTAAAATAGATAGCTGGTGGGAATTTGCTGTATGACACAGGGAGCTCAAATCAGGTGCTCTGTGACAACCTTGAAATGGGATGGGGTGGGAGGTGGGAGAGAGGTTCAAGGCGGGTTAGGGGGGAACATACGTATACCTATGGCTGATTCATGTTAATGTACAGCAGAGACCAACACAATATTGCAAAGCAATTATCCTCCAGTTAAAAACAAAATTTTTTTTTTAAAAATGAATACATCATAGGTAGGAATAAGAGGCAGTATGTTGCCAATTTCAGTGAAATGGTTGGAAGAACCAGTTTGGGTAGCTTCATTGGTTCTCAACCCTGGTTATGTCATAATTATCTGAGCTACTTCGAAAAATGCCAGTGCCTGACCTCCCCCCTCACCCCACGCCCCCCACACACAGATACTGATTGAATAGGTCTATAAGGGGCTCAGGCAGTCCTAAAAATCAACTGGAGTTGGTTTAGAGCAGGGGTGCTCACAGTGTGATCTTCAGACCAGCAGCAGCATCATAACTAAAGAACCTGTTAGTTCAGTTCAGTTTAGTCGCTCAGTCGTGTCTGACTCTTTGTGACCCCATGAATTGCAGCACGCCAGGCCTCCCTGTCCATCACCAACTCCCGGAGTTCACCCAGACTCACGTCCATCGAGTCAGCGATGCCATCCAGCCATCTCATCCTCGGTCGTACACTTCTCCTCCTGCCCCTAATTCCTCCAGCATCAGAGTTTTTCCCAATGAGTCAAATCTTCGCATGAGGTGGCCAAAGTACTGGAGCTTCAGCTTTAGCATCATTCCTTCCAAAGAACACCCAGGACTGATCTCCTTCAGAATGGACTGGTTGGATCTGCTTGCAGTCCAAGGGACTCTCAAGAGTGTTCTCCAACACCACAGTTCAAACGCATCAATTCTTCAGCGCTCAGCCTTCTTCACAGTCCAACTCTCACGTCCATACATGACCACAGGAAAAACCATAGCCTTGACTAGATGGACCTTAGTCGGCAAAGTAATGTCTCTGCTTTCGAATATACTATCTAGGTTGCTCATAACTTTTCTTCCAAGGAGTAAACGTCTTTTAATTTCATGGCTGCAATCACCATCTGCAGTGATTTTGGAGCCCCTCTGCCCCCCAAAAATGAGAACTTGTTAAAATAAAGGTTTTCAGGCCTCACCTAACTGTACTGAATCAGATTCAGGGATGGTGCCCAGCCGTCTTCATTTCAACAAGCCCCCTAGGTGATTCTAATGTACCACCTAGTTTGCCCACTGATTAGAACATTTCTGTGGGACTGTTTCAGAATCAAGTCTTCCTGGATTTGGTTTTAAAGTCTCTGGCTTTTTGAAGCATTCCTCTTTTTATATCATGGTGTTAATTTCAATCTTAAGCCATTTTTGTATGAACTGCATATGGATATTTCTATTTTCTAAAATTCCCCCTCCATTTCTTAAATTCTTTGCCCATAAGTTTTCATCTCCCCTGCAGCTGATTGCCTTTGCCCTTTCTTTTCCTATTTCTTCTCTTCCTGAATCAGCTTCTTTTTACAAAGTCACATCTTTATCTGCTTTTGGGATATCCACCTTGCCCTGCAAGGTTTTGCATTCATTTTCCAGTCAAGCTTAGCTAAATGCAGAGAATGAATCTCATGTTCTTTGTTTTCTCTTCCAGCTCATGCCTGGCTGACACCTCATCACTCAGTTTGGATGGGAAATGGCCTCAGTCTTTTCCAGCTATTGTTAACAAAGATTATATCCAGGAGATATATATCACCTGTCATCTCTGATTAATTTTGTCTCCTCACTCTGGTGATTTACCAGTTATTTCAGCTGCCCAGTGCAATTACTCAAAACTTCAAATTCGTTTTCTTTGTAAACAAGAGTTTCCTCGAGGTTTTTCTGAATTTTATAGTCAATTGTAATTTTATTGGTTTTCTCAGCTAAGTGTTCCCTTCATTCTGGTTGGCTGCTTCCTACAGGAATTGCTCCATGCTCTCCTTAGGTCTTGATTTTTTTCTATCAAATCTGCCAGATATCAAACTTCATCTTCTCTTTGCCAAGTTTTGCTGCATTAGAACATTTTTTCCACTTTCAACCTTCATAGGATATCTTGAAAATATTTGTAATATTTCCATACCCTTCTTGCCTTCCAATATCTTATTCTACTTGTTTGATTTTATCTCATCTATTTTGTGTTTTATACTTTTTTGTGTGGTTTATACTTCTTTTGTTGTTATTTAGTTGCTCAGTCATGTCCAGTCCTTTCATGACCCCATGGACTGTAGCCCCCCAGGCTCCTCTGGCCACGGAATTTCCCAGGCAAGAATACTGGAGTGGGTTGCCATTTCCCTCTCCAGGGGATCGTCCTGACTCAGGAATGGAACCCACATCTACCTTGGCAGGCAGATTCTTTACCAGTGAGTCACCTGGGAAACCCTTTGTACTCCTGCTGCTGCTGCTGCTGCTGCTAAGTCGCTTCAGTCGTGTCTGATTCTGTGCGACCCCAGAGACGGCAGCCCACCAGGCTCCCCGTCCCTGGGATTTTCCAGGCAAGAACACTGGAGTGGGGTGCCATTGCCTTCTCCGTTTATACTTCCTAAGTTTCCCCAAACAAGCATGCTTTCTACCAGCATTTCTTTTACCATTTGATTCATTTTTAAAAGAAGCTGATTAGAATCTTTATGGATTCTCTTCCTCAGAGAGATGTTTATATTTTATCTTGATTTTCACCCCTCCCCTCCAAGTCTTTGCTGCTTTAATTTTCTGTTCCTATTTGACAATCTTTATTTCAAGATAAATTTTTGTAAATCAGTTGCGTTGCCATTTATCTTTATTGTGGAAAGGAATAATCTCTGAAAGATGTTTATCTCAAGGACCTCATCTTCTTTGGGAACTTAGCAAGTTTGTTGAGTTTCAACTGTGGGCTTTTCTTAAAGGGTTTCATTGAGAAATAGTTCATTTTCTCTCTTTCTCATGTGAATCCTGTTTTCTCCCCCAAAGTATCCAACTCATTTCCTCTGTGAAAACAAACTCTGTCTGTACCTATTGACCATGCTGCCAGTAAGCCTCTCTTCCTCTCCCTCTCTCTCCCGTGTGCTCTCTCATACTTGATATTTAGTTGGATTAAATTATTCAGGAATTACCTACCATCAAACAACCCAAAGCTCCCACTAACTTGTAACACACATGCATGCAGTTCCCTCATTTTGTTGTGTTTATTTTAGTATTGCAACTAGAAATAATTTTTATTTCTTGAATTTCATATTCTTCCAAGTTTATTGATATATCATTGACATACAGCACTGAATAAGTTTCAGATGTGCAGTATAACGATTCCACTTACATATACCATGAAACAATTATCACAATAAGCTTGGTGAACACAAATAATCACATACTGATATAAAAATAAATGGAAACAAATTTTCCTTGTGATAAGATTCTAAATATTTACTCTCTTAACAAGTTTCATATATAGCATACAGAAATGTTCATGATATTTATCATGTTGCACATTACGCTCAGTTATTTTGTCTTGGTACTGCTGATCCTGTTCGCGATGCCGTCTCTCTGTATCTCACTGTGTGCACTCTTCTTAACCCACGCTAGGCAAGGGGTGAGCTAAGAGGCTGGAAGAAAATACCAGGAGTCATAAGAACTGTCGGAGAAGGTGATGGCACACCACTCCAGTACTCTTGCTTGGAAAATCCCATTGATGGAGGAGCCTGGTGGGCTGCGGACCATGGGGTCCTGAAGAGTTGGACATGACTGAGCGACTTCACTTTCGCTTTTCACTTTCATGCATTGGAGAAGGAGATGGCAACCCACTCCAGTGTTCTTGCCTGGAGAATCCCAGGGACGGGGGAGCCTGGTGGGCTGCCGTCTCTGGGGTCGCACAGAGTCGGACGCGACTGAAGCGACTTAGCAGCAGCAGCAGCAGCAGCAGCAGCAGCAGCAGCAGCAGGACTGTAGGTGCGTTTATTCTCTCCTGGCTGGCGCAGCAGCCATAGTAGCAGACACAACATAACATAATTGCACACAGCCCTCCAGGGCTTTTCCAGGTGAACTTATATACTTACAGAAGAAAAGTAGCCTGAGCCAAGTGAGTACATTCTGATGCGCTACACAGCGCTATGAGTGATCTTAGCTGTTACATAAATCTCATGCCGCGCATGTGCAGTGCTTTAAGTGATCTCAGCTGTTACATAGTTATTTACAAACCGTGGGGCAAGAGTGAGAGGCCCTGGGGTGCGAGAGAGCCTGACCATGCCATCTTCACTAATTTGCTCTTTCCCTACAATCTTGTAACTGGATGTTTGTACCTTTTGACTGCCTTCATTAAACTCTCCCTTGCCTCCTCTGGTACCCACGAATCTGATCTCTTTTTCTACGAGTGTGTTTGTTTTTGAAATATAATTGACTTAGACCACTATGTTAGCTCCTGCTATACAACACAGTGACTTGGTATTTCTATACATTTCAAAATGATCATGAAAAATCTAGTTATGATGTGTCACTATGCAAAGGTATGACATAATAATTGATGACGTTCCCCACACCATGCATTTTGTAACTGTGACTCATTTATCTTGTAACTGGAAGCGTGCACCTCTTAATCTTCCTTACCTATTTCTCTCCTCCCCACACTGTCTCCCCTCTGGCAACCACCTGTTTGTTCTTTGTTTCTGTGTATTATGTTTGTTCATTTGTTTTGCTTTTTAAATTACACATATGAGTGAAATAACTTAGCATAATACCCTCTAGGTCCATCCATGTTGTCACAAATGGCAAGATCACATTCTTTTTTATGGCTGAGTAATAGTCCATCAAACAAATATATCGCATCTTCTTTGTCTATTCATCTATTGACGGGCACTTAGGTTGCTTCCACACCCTGGCTATTGTAAATAATGTTGCAGTGAATATTGGAATGCATATCTTTTCTAGTTGGTGTTTTCATTTCCTTTGTATAAATATCCAGGAGTGGGATGAAATTGATGGGTTATATGGTAGCTCTAGTTTTAATCTTTTTGAGGAAGCTCCATAATTGTTTTTCATAGTAGCTGCAAAACAGATTACATTCCCACCAACAGTACATGAGTGTTTCCTTTTCTCCACATCCTTGCCAACATTTGTTGTTTGTTGTCTTTTTGGTAATAGCCATTCTGACAGGTATGAGGTGGTATGGTAACATTTTTTGGCTGCAGGAAGCAGCATACAGGATCTTAGTTCCTTGACCATGGATCGAATTCATGCCCCCTGCAGTGGGAGTACACACTCAGCCACTGAACTGCCAGGGGAATCCTTCATTGTGGATTTGATTTGCATTTCCCTGATGATTAGTGATGTTGAACATCTTTTCATGTGCCCGTTACCCATATATATGTCTTCTTTGAAAAAATGTCTATTCAACCCTTTTGTTCATTTTTAAACCAGGTCATTTGGCTTATTGTTGAGTTGTATGAATTCTTTGTATATTTTGGATATTAATTCTTTGTTAGATATATTGTTGGCAAATATCTTCTCCCATTTAATAGGTGGTCTTTTCATTTTGCTGATAATTTCCTTTGCCATAGAAAAACTTTTTAGTTCAATATAATCTCATTTTTTCATTTATTGTTTTTATTTTCCTTGCTTTAGGAAACATATTCAAGTAAATATTACTAAGACTAATGTCAAAGTGTCTATGTTTTCTTCTAGAAGCTAAATGGTTTCAGATCTTATGCTTAAGTCTTTAATCCATGTGAATTTATTTTTATATGTGGTGTGAGAAAGTAAATTGGTTTGAATCTTTTGCATGTAGCAGTTCAGTTTCCCCAACACCATTTATTAAAGAGATTGTCTTTTCCTCCATTGTATATTCTTGCTCTATTTGTCATAGATAGTTGCCCTTACAAATATGATTATTTCTAGACTCTGTCTGCTGTTCCATTGATCTATGTGGATGTTTTTGTGCCAGGACCATACTGTTTTTATTACTCTAGCTTTGTAGTACAGTTTGGAATTAGGGAGTCTGATATTAATGCCTCCAAGTTTATTCTTCTTTCTCAAGATAATTTTGGCTATTTGGGGTTGTTTGTGTGTTTCCAAAGCAATTTTAGAATAATTTGTCCTACTTCTGTGAAGAATGCCACTGGTATTTTGTTAGAGATTACATTGAATCTGTAGATTGCCTCAGGTAATGTAGTTATTTTAACAATATTAATTCTTCCAATCCATGAGCCCAGTCTATCTTTCCATCTGTTTCTATCATCTTCAGTTTCTTTCATCAGAGTTCAATAGTTTTCCAAGAACAAGTCTTTTGCCTCTTTTGTTAAGCTTACTGCTGTTATTTTATTCTTTTTGATGCAGTGATATGTGGGATATTTTGTCTTTCTCTTTTTGTTATTATTTAAATGGGATTGTTTTCTTAACTTCTCTTTTTGATTGTCCAGTATTATGGAACCATAATAAATTTCTATATATTAATTTTGCATCCCACAACTTTACCAAACTCATTGATAAGTGCAGGTATGCTGTAGGTAGCATCTGAAGGATTTTCTATATAGAGAGTCATGACATCTATAAACAGTGGCAGTTTTACATCTTCCTTTCCAGTTTGAATTTCTCTTATTTAATTTTTTTCTTGTCTGATTTCTGTGGTTTGGACTTCCAAAACTGTGTTCCAAAATCCATTGTGACTCTGAAATCCATTTTATTTCCCTCTACCAAATACAAACAGGAACTGAGTTCCAAACCAAACTAAATAATTAGAGGCTGCTTATAAGTCAAATCCAGGAGCATAATCTGAGGACTAGATGGGCTCAGTAAATAGTAAATGAAGTCAGATGGGAAACAACTTCAGAGTGTAATTTTAAGAACTTCAAAAGCACTGCTTTCTCTCAAATATGTAGGGAATTTGTGTTCATTAATAGCAGAAACTCATTAATGGCTTAATCAGTAAAATGGTAAAGTTGGGTCAAAGGAAAGAAGCACATAATATCTATGAAAGGAAAAAAAAATGTTAAAATAAGATTGTTAATTAAATGCAAAGCTGTTAATGTACTACAAAAAAATGAAGTTGTTTTATTGTCCTGTAGTACAGAACAGAAATTATTTTCAAATTATCAGAATTCTGTTAATAGAAGTTAACATTTAACTTTGCAGAGTCTGGGCTATAATCAAAGAAACATTGTGCTTTGGACCTCCCTGGTGATCCAGTGGTTAAGAACTTGCTTTCTAATGCAGGGGATGTGGGTTTGATTCCTGGGAAGGGAAATAAGATCCTTACATGTTGTGGGAAAACTAAGCCCCCTCACCATAACTGCTGAGCTCATGCAGTCTAGAAACTGTGCTCTGCAACAAGAGAAGCCCACACACTACAACTAGAGAAGCCCCACGTGCCACAACTAGAGAGCTTATGTGCTGCCCAATCTCAGTTCCCCGAGCAGGAATCAAACCCATGCCCCCTGCAGGGCAGTTGTAGAGTCTTAGCCATTGCATCACAAGGGAAGTCCCTAAAGTAATTTGCTTTATATTTAAAAGCTTTTATAGATCATTCTACATTCTTCATAGCACCAAAACTATGTATAATAAATTGAAAAACAAATTTATTGCTGATGACCATAAAGGCAGTCATGTTTTAAAATGTATTGTAAAATTAATGCAATTATTGATAATTCACAATTGGTAAAAACATTATAAATCTACTGCAAATTTTTATGAATAAGTATTCACAGAGAGCAAAAATATTTTGCACATGCCTCTCTTAAGGAAATAAGTGAGACTTGTCCTCAATTTATACACTGTGGCTATTTACAAAGGAGGTAAATATATCCTTATTGCTAATAAGACATAGGTCTGATCAGGGATTCTACTTCTGTTCTTCCTTTTGTATATTTAAACATTATGAATGTTTGTTCTAATAAACAGAACACAGGATTAGAAGGAGTTTTGCAATAGCAATGACATTTTATTATTGAATTTTCAAAATACATTCCAAAATTACATTGTGATTGATCTATCAGAATAATCTTTTAATGATTCTATCAACTACAAGCTTGACAAACTCCTCCTTCAGTTTTGCTGAAAGCTCATGATTGGAAAACCTCAGACTTGCAAAAGGTTTTCTATCCCAATCACTAGATCTGTTTAGTATCTCAGTTTCTAGGAAAAATAGCAAAAAGGCTTTATCAAGAATAATCAAATGCTATTAAATAGACTTATTAGTCTTTCAACTAGATATATACTCTGAAAAGTTTTGGAAAATCAAAATGTTACTAATTTTTATATACTTTTGCAAATGAAATATTTTTTATAAAATATCTTGAAGTCTTAGATGCCTTAAATGTCCATGCTTTCATCTTTTAGGTGATAATTTACAGATTGATCTACAGATTAATTCATGGGAAATTTCCCTGAGTAACCTAACTGACAAACTTGGCCTCATTTTTAAACCTCACCAGCCAAATTCATCTTATCTTTCAGAAAAAAGTGGGATGTCACTGTTGTATACAAATAGATATGCTATGTTGCATATTGAAACATCCATCTTACAGAATGCATCTTGTAATGCACATTACTGAAAACATGATAAAATGTATTAACTTTATGTTATTTAAAATAATATCTTGCTTCTCATTATTTAATTTGTAATTATTCAACATATCTAAAATAGAAATTATTCATAAAGCAAGGAGTATGATAATATTTCTTTGAAATTTAGCATATATTTGTATGTGTGTATATGTGTGTATGTGTGTGTGTGAGCCTTGTGTTCTGCTTCTGAGAATAATGATATAATATTCAGCTCAGTTCAGTTCAGTTCAGTTGCTCATTCGCGTCTGACTGTGCAACCCCATGGACTGCAGGCCTCCCTGTCCATCACCAACTCCCGGAGCTTGCTCAAACTCATGTCCATCGAGTCAGTGATGCCATCCAACCATCTAATCCTCTGTTGTCCTCTTCTTCTCCTGCCTTCAATCTTTCCCAGCATCAGGGTCTTTTCAGATGAGACAGTTCTTCACAGCAGGTGGCCAAAGTACTGATATTATATAATGTAGTATTAGCATTATATGCTCATATATAATGAATTAATAAGACTAAGAATTAGTAAGACTTTCTTCAGTTTCATTAGATATCATGATCAAACAATATGTACTTAATTGAAAGAATATCATAAATTGCTAAAAACAAATTAATCTGACAACAGCACATAATTTAATTTTTTAACTGCAGGAAAAACTGTGACATTTATAAAATGAAACTCAATAAGGTTATGTAATGAAGATAAATAGCTAATAATATTGCTTGATAAAATAGGTTTTAATTATTTTATTTAATAATAATAAATGTGAAGGAAGTCTCATAAAACTTTATCTCTGATTGGTACTCAGAACAAGGAGATACTCCCACAAAACAGCTTAAATGAATTAGAGTCACTAACTTGTCATCCTTCATTCATTCAGAGGTTCTTTTCCTCCCTTATTTGGGGATGAGGATTAAAAATAATAGACCTTGCTTATGTTTAAACACATGAAAGAAATTGGTATTTTAGCTTTCAGTGTTTCTTATGGTCTCTTTGCTTTGTTCTCATGGAATCTGCCTCAAGTGAGATCCCTCCTTTGACAGTATTCAGAAATTTAAGAGGTTAGGTAGTACACACTCATCTCTTTACTCTACATCTGAATTAAGAAACATTAGAAATGAATAGTCATGAAACACCTGTGACATAAAAAGAACTATATTTGGTATTTGCCCCCATTTCCTGGCACACAGCTCCTAAAACCCTTGGAATTGCTGAGTATGCTACTGAGATGACTAGTGGCTATGGCTCTTAATAATCTCAGAATGGGGACTGGTTGCTAAAGGAACCAGTCATGTGATTAGAGGGTTGTAATTTTCAGCCCCACTTGGGACTGCAGGTCGAGTTAATTACCTATGGCTGATGATTTAATCAGTCATGCCTGTGTCATGGGGGCTTCCCAGGTGGCATTAACGGTAAAGAACCTGCTTACCAATGTCAATGCAAGAGACATAAGAGCCTGAGTGTGTGTGTGTGTGTGTGTGTGTGTGTGTGTGTGTGTGTGTGAGTTATGGGTGCGCTCAGTTGCTCAGTTGTGCAGGACTCTGCAGCGCCATGGACTGCAGCCCACCAGGATCCTTCATCCATGGAATTTCTCAGACAAGAATACTGGAGTGGGTTGCCATTTCCTTCTCTAGGGAATTTTTCTGACCCAGGGATCATGGCGTCTCCTGCATTTCAGATGGGTTCTTTATCACTAGCACAACCCAGGACTCCTGAATATGTATGTGTGTTAGTCACTCAGTCGTGTCTGACTCTTTGCAACCCCATGCACTGTATGTAGCCCACCAGGCTCCTCTGTCCATGGGATTCTCCAGGCAAGAACACTGGAGTGGTTGGCCAGTATTCTGGAGTGGGTAGCCAGATCTCCAAGGGATCTTCCCAACCTAAGGATTGAATCTGGGTCTCCTCCACTGTAGGCAGATTCTTTACCATCTGAGCCACAAGGGAAGCCTGAATAAAAAACCTAAATGAAGGAGTTGGGAGAGCTTCTGGGTTGATGAGCACTTCGAGGTGCTGGGAGAGAGGCATGCAGAGAGAGCATGGAAACTCTGCATCCCTTCCTTCATATCTTGGCCTTTGCATCTCCTCCATCTGGTTGTTCCTGAGTTGTATTCTTTAGTAAGAAAGGAGTAATAGTAAGTAAGGTGCTTTTCTGAGCACCTCAAAATTTTGAGCCATTCAAGCACATTATCAAACATGGAAAGGGAGTTGTGGAACCCTCAGATTTATAGCCAATTGGACTAAAGCACCAGAAGCTTGGACTTGTTATTGGTGTCTGAAGTGGGGACAGTCTTGTAGAACTGAGCCATTAAACTATGTGACCTTTGGCTAACCTTAGGTAGATAATGTTCGAATTGAATTGAGTTGAGGATCCCCAGCTTGGTGTCAGAGACAATTAGTTGATATTGGAAGAAATTTACACTTTTGTCGTGAGAAGTGCGTGAAATAGAGAAATGGAATTTTTTTCTTTTTATAAAACATATCAAATTCTAAAATAAGTACTTAAAAAAATTAATTAGCTTTCATAAATACAAGAAGAAACCAAAAAGGGTAAAAAATGAGCTAAGCATGCAAATAAATATTATGAAAAATAACTCCAGCAAACCAAAGATAAAAGAAATATTAGAATAATGGTATAAATCTGTGAAAGCTTGAACAAAAGAAATAGCATCAAATAGTCTTAGTAAAGTAAAATAAAATATTTGTTATTTGAAAGCTTAACAAGAAAGATTTCTGGCAAGACTGAATGGGGAGGGGGAATGGAATTTGCAAATAGATAAATGCATAAAGCAACTAGAAAGGCTGTATATATGCCCAAAATGTAAAATAAAAGCAGAATCTTAAGACCAACATAGACAGCATATTAAAAAGCAGAGACATTACTTTGCCAACAAAGGTCCATCTAGTCAAAGCTATGGTTTTTCCAGTAGTCATGTATGGATGTGACAGTTGGACTGTAGAGAAAGCTGAGCACCGAAAAATTGATGCTTTTGAACTATCAAACGTGGTGTTGGAGAGACACATGTACCCCAGTGTCCATCGCAGCACTGTTGATAATAGCCAGGACATGGAAGCCACCTACATGTCCATCAGCAGATGAATGGATAAGAAAGCTGTGGTACATATACACAATGGAGTATTACACAGCCATTAAAAAGAATACATTTGAATCAGTTTTAATGAGGTGGATGAAACTGGGGCCGATTATACAGAGTGAAGTAAACCAGAAAGAAAAACACCAATACAGTATACTAAAGCATATATATGGAATTTAAAAAGATGGTAATGATAACCCTGTATGCAAGACAGCAAAGGAGACCCAGATGTATAGAACAGACTTGTGGACTCTGTGGGAGAGGGGGAGGGTGGGATGATTTGGGAGAATGGCATTGAAACATGTATACTATCATGTAAGAAACGAACATAGACTAACCCTAACCCTAACCCTAAATTCTATTAAAATACAAAAAATAAAAAATTTTAAAAAAATTGGTGTTGGATAAGACTCTTGAGAGTTTCTTGGACTGCAAGGAGATTAAACCAGTCCATCCTAAAGGAAATCAGTCCAGAATATTCATTAGAAAGACTGATGCGGAAGCTGAAACTCCAATACTTTGGCCACCTGATGCAAATAACTGAATCATTGGAAAAGACTCCTGATTCTGGGAAAGACTGAAGGCAAGAGGAGAAGGGGATGACAGAGGGTGAGATGGTTGGATGGCCAGCTCAATGGACATGAGTTTTATTACACTCTGAGAGTTGGTGATAGATAGGGAGGCCTGGCATGCTGCAGTCCATGGAGAACTCAAAGAGTCAGACAAGACTGAGTGACTGAACTGAATTGAACTGAATGAACTACTCTATTCTGTTAATTTGAATACCTAGATAGAATGAATAAATTCTTAGAAAAATAACTACAAACATAATCAAAGTGGAGAAAATTGAAATGAACCAGTAAAAATTAAAGAAATTTGTTTGTCAAAGACCTCCTTTTCTCAATTACCCAGTGTCTGGTTTTGTAAGTATTACCTCCCAAATATTTAAGAATGGTTAAGTCCTATTTTTTATTCCAGAATCTAGCAAAAGAGAAAAGTCTGCCTCTCCATAACTGATCAAGTAAGGCAGAATTTTAAATGATCAGTATAATCAAGCATCATTAAAGATTTTAAAAGGGGGGCGATGTGATCATATCTATAATCAAAGATCCCTCTTCAAGGGATCGCTTCAAGAAGATCCCTCTGTTGCATAAGATATGGGCTGGGATGAAGTTTAGATTGAGGAAGGAGAGGTCAAGTTAGAACAATTCTGCAAAAGTCAAGATGAGAAGATAAGAACATGAACTAAGAAAACAACAATCATGATGGAAGAGATGGATTATAGAGCTTTGAAGAAATAGAATTGACCTTAATAACTTATTAGCCCTGAGAAATGACAATGAGAAGGTCTCTGAGATGATAGCCAAACTTCTGACTCAGAACAAGGGAGTCAGTCCCATTAACCAGGCTGAGGGTGAGGGTGTTTGCCAAAAGGAAAAGGTATATAGTTAACCAAGAGGAGGAGGAATATATTGATTTTTATTTTTTATTTATTTATTTATTTTTTTAATGATCATATGGGTTTTATTTATTTTTTTTGTGTGGTTCCATATGAATTTTATTTTATTTTTTTCTCTTTTTATTCCCAAACATGAACCCCCCTCCCACCTCCCTCCCCATAACATCTTTCTGGGTCATCCCCATGCACCAGCCCCAAGCATGCTGCATCCTGCGTCAGACATAGACTGGCGATTCAATTCACATGATAGTATACATGTTAGAATGTGATATTGATTTTTAGATGCCATAAGCTCTAGTAAGCAGATGGATATAAGGATGTAGATCACAGGAGGAAATTCTGAGTCAAAGATTTGGAAGATTTCAGCATGCAGAAGATAATGAAAGACTGGTTGGTGAGATGCATCAGCTGAAACAATGTGTACAGTGAGAAGGACAGGGAAAGGAAGAAGACATAAACAAGTATCTGCGGTGTCATTCAAATCTCCTCTGCTAGCACTGCGTCCTCTAGCTAAGGGCATTGTCTGTGAAACGTGACTTCCCAGGCAGTGAGTGGCTGGAGACACCATAGTGTTAACCCCTAGGAAGAGCCTTCAGTCAGAAGGATGTGGAGTTGTTGGTAGAGATGCCCCAGTCTCCTCCCAAATAGTTGGGGCAGAGCTCTGAACTGTGTCCTACACTGTTGCTCATAGGCCCTAGTGAGACTGATCACCTGCCCATAATGGTGATGCATTTCTACTGATAAGGTAACTTTCGTCAGCTCCTGTCTGCCCTGTCTCACTTCCCCACTTCATACCATGGTTTCCTACAACCTACACACAAACTCTTGGCTCAGGAAAACCAAACTATCACAAGGAAGGGAAGTGCCAGAGAAGGAAGGTGAGCTTTGGAGAGAGAGTGTAGAGGAAACCGAGGGAAACCAGTCTGATATTGTAAAAGGCAAAGGAGAAAGTGATTTTAAAAGGAGAGGATACAAATATGTAAGTCTCCACTCATAAGGGGCATCTGGAGTAGTCAAACTCATAGAAACAGAAAGTAGGATGGTGGTTGCCAAGGGCTGGTGGGAGGGGAGATGGACTGTTGTTGAATGGATACCAAGCTTCAGTTTTGCAGGATGAAAAATTTTGGAGATTGGTTGCACAACAATGTGAATATATTTAACCTTACTGAATGGTACACTTAAAAATGATTAAGATGATAAATTTTATGTTGTGTTTATTTTGCCACAATTAAATTTGTAAGTGAAAAAAAAGAGAGATGATAGCAAATGGTATCAAATCCCGAGAAAGGTGTTAAAAGATAAGAAATGACAAAGATGTAGAGACATGTCAAAATTGGGGTTCTGAAGAATTCAGAAGAGAGATTTCATTGTAACAAGGGTGGTTCGAGCTGGAAAGCTGTGAATTGAGATGTGCTTGGGTGAGATTAGCAAACACTGAATATTTATACCAAATGCTAGAAATCAGTGGAGCAGGTGAAAGTCAGAATAATCTGCTTCTTGCATAGTCTTATAGTTCCATGAGAAAACATAAAATGAACTATTTCTCCACTTATAGACCATTTATGATTGAGAACCAGCTGTATTGATCTCTGTGGCATTCTGTCATTTATTCACCCATTCTATAATATAGTTGGAGAGAGAGTACAAAAGAGAAATAGCAGTGAACAAAATCAGGCATAGTTCCTGCATCTATGACCTTATGGTGGAGTGATCCAGTGAGGGGAATGGAAAGCAATCAAATACTCATACAAATCAATAGTACAGACACTCCTACAAACAGTACCTATCATTAATGCTTTAGAAACAGAGCTGCATGGTGCTATGATCACATTAGAATTGCTAGTGGATCCAACCAGAAAGGCAAAGTCAGTCATGATGGTGCAGGATGAGGGGTTGAGTTACTGGAAGTAGGGGAGTAGAGGAAGAGGAGGAGAGACAGAGAGAATAGTATGTGCAAAGGGCCTGGAAGGAGAGGAAGAAATGGCAAGATATGAGCTTAAAGAAGGCTCCAGGGGCTGGAACAAAGAGCCCAGTTCAAGAGCTAGAGAGAAAGGGAGAGGGTCAAAGGAGTCAGGCTTTGCTGCCCATATTAGAGAGAGATGACTTCCTCTGTAAAGCAAGAAGAAGTCTGAGAAATGCTTTAAATGGAATGGGAATGGATGGCAGTGTGACACGATCTCTCTGGTGCCAAAGTGGTAAATTAATGGAAGAGGGCAATAGTGAAGACGGTGAGCTCCATCAGGAGAGCAATAACAGTCTTAGCAATAGAAAACAGTATCTGAGGCTGGCTGGTGGCCACGGTGATGGAAAGCCTGGAAGAATTCAAAACATAGCTAGGAAAAAAGAGATCACTGGGTCTTGAGTTTCCCATGGAGATATGAATGTAAAGAGATCCCATAGAACAAAAAGGAAATTAGACAGAACCCAAAAGTTTCCCAGGCTACAGCGGCCAAGTGAGCAGAATATACATCATAACACATCATGGTGTTAGGGTGGGGTGAGAGAGTAGTTGCAGGTAGTTGAGTCAAACCAGTTATGGTGCCCAGATCTGTAAGGTCAAATTCTGGGCCAAGGAGGTAACTATAATTGTGGACATGGAGGACTGCATTGGGGCAAGTCAAGGCCAATTTTAGTGTAGTAGTAGGAGTAAAATAGGTGGGGATTCTCAACATTACAAGATTATTAGAGCCCTCAGAAAATCAGGGAGTGGATATCCTGCAATTTAGACCCATTTTCTACCTACTGACCATGAGACATTTACTCATTTGCTCATTTACTTGTCCGTTAACGTATGAATTCATTCACTTATTCGGCAAATATTTACTGAGTGCTAATATGCAAAGGCTGTGTGCTAGAAGGTCAGGGCATAAGGAAAAAGACAGATAAGCTACTGCTTTCAAAGAAAGCATGACCAGTACATGCTGGTAAGTATTTAGCATCTCCTTGTCCCTGTACTCTTCTCCACAGTTCAGACCTGCTTTGTACTTCATTCCACTTTCTAGGAGTAAATATTCCTGGTATCATTGAATTGAAATGATATCATTGAAAGAGTCGGACACAGCTGAGCAATTGAACTGAACTGATCACTGAATTCAAATTACCAACATGATATCAACTGACTCACAAAATTCCTGGAAACATAGTAGTTGGCTCTTATGAGATGATATGAGCCTGCCCAGCATCACTGGAATGGACATTCTAGTGCGGAAGCCAGGAAAAGTCAACAGTTAAGGAGGAAAAGAAATAATCTTTACATTGGTGCAACAGTGATTGCAAAAAAAGAAAAAAAGTAATTGTGGTTTTCCATTGTTGAACTTTGGCATTTGATATTGGAATACATTCTTAAATAAATGCAGTTATGCTATATATCATTTTAATGCACATTTCTCACTTTATGTTTTTTGCCAATGACATTACTTGCTGCTTTTTTATATTTATTTTAGACTCTGTAAATGATTTTAGACAAAAAGCAAGTTCGAGTGATTTTTTTTTTAAATTTGAGTTCAAAATGGATTATAAAGCAGCAGAGATAACTCTCAACATCAGCAATGCGTTTGGCCCAGGAACTGATAACAAACATATGGTACAATGATGGTTCAAGTTTTGCAGAGGAAATGAGAACCTTGAAGATGAGGAGTGTAGTGGCCAACCATCCATCAGAAGTTAACAATGACCAGTTGAGAACCGTCATTGAAGCTAATCCTCTTACAACTACATGAGATGTAGCCAAAGAATTAAACATCAGCCATTCTATGGTCCTATGCATTTGAAGTAAATTGGAGAGGTGAAAAAGCTTGATAAGTGGGTACCTCAAGAGCTGACCAAATATCAAAAAAGTTGTTTTGAAGTGTCATCTTCTCTTACTGTACACAAAAACAACAAACCATTTCTCAATCAGATTGTGACATGCGATGAAAAGTGGATTTTATATGACAACCAGTGATGAACAGCTCAGTGACTGGACTGAGAAGAAGCTCCAAATCACTTCCCAAAGCCAAGCGTGCACCAAAAAAAGGTCATGGTCACTGTTTGGTGGTCTACGGCCCATCTGGTCCACTACAGATTTCTGAATCCCAATGAAACAATTACAGTTTAGAAGTATGCTTGCTAAATTAATGAGAAGCACTGAAAACTGCAATGCCTGCAACCAGTATTGGTCAACAGAATGATCACAATTCTTCTCCATCACAACGTGTTCAATGCGTCACACAAGCAGTTCTTCAAAAATTGAATGAATTGGGCTATGAACTTTTGCCTCATGCACCATATTTACCTGGCTTCTGACCAACCACCACTTCTTCAAGCATCTCAACACCTTTTTGCAGGGAAAACACTTCCACAACCAGCAGGAGGCAGAGACTGCTTCCAAGAGTTTGTCAAATCCTGAAATATGGGTTTTTACATTATAGAAATAAACAATTTATTTATAATCTCATTGGTCAAAAATGTGTTGACTGTAATAGTTTCCATTTTGCTTAATAAAGGTGTTTGAGCCTAGTTACAATGATTTAAAATTCGCCATCTGAAACTGCCACTAATTTTGTATCAACCTAATATATATTGAAGGAGGCAATGGCACCCCACCCCAGTACTCTTGCCTGGAAAATCCCATGGATGGAGGAGCCTGGTGGACTGCAGTCCATGGGGTCATGAAGAGTCGGACACGACTGAGTGACTTCACTTTCACTTTTCACTTTTCACATTGGAGAAGGAAATGGTAACCCACTCCAGTGTTCTTGCCTGGAGAATCCCAGGGACAGGAGAGCCTGGTGGGCTGCCGTCTGTGGGGTCGCACAGAGTCGGACACGACTGTAGTGACTTAGCAGTAGCAGCAGCAATATTATGTATTATTATTTTGTTATTGATAGCTACTGCTAAGTAAAAAGTCATAAGGGGGAAGGAGTGTCTTAAGTTAGTTAGGGTAGTGAGCCAAGACCTCTTCAAGGAAGGTCATTTAAATTGAGACTGAATGAATGAAAAAGGTCAAACAAGAGAATTCTAGACTAAAGGAAATACTAAGCAAAGCTTTTAGAGTTTGGGATGTTTATTTCTCTATCTTGCTCTCCGGGAATTGTTCAAGGCCACCTGAGTGCCTCTACTGAAGTTCTCAGGTCCCTTTCTTACTCTCTCCTGCACCCCTCCACCTTGGTAATGCCTTCCCATGCTGACACTAGGTTTGGTCATGCGACTCACTTTGGTCATTGGGACATTAGCAAATATAGAGCAAGTGGAGGCTGGAAAAGGATTTGTGCATTTCCACTTTCACTCTGGGTCCTCTGCACTCACTGACAACATACCCATGCCAGTATGCTAGAGGATGAGAGATTCAGGGAGCAGAGTTGGGTTGTATATAACCAAGGTTATAACCAAGTTATAACATGTGACAAGGTCCAACCAATATCATCAAAAACATCCAGAGGACCAACTCCAGATCACAGACACACAGGTCAGTTCTGCTAAGCCTAGTTCTTATCAGTGGAACCACCCAGCTACATGTAAACTCCTGACAAATAAGAAATAATTGTTATTTCAAGCAACCAGGTTCTAAGATGTTTAGGTAGCAATAGCTAATACAATTAACTTTGTCTATATCTATTGATGGATGGATAGACAGATAGTCTATGAGAGACAGACCATGAGATTAAGAATTTGTTTGTGGGAAGGAGAGTATTTTTCTGCTAAGAGAAGCCCTCAGATGTTTAGAAATCTAGTGCTGAGGTTTGACAGAAAAAAGCAAAATTCTTTAAAGCAATTATCCTTCAATAAAAAATAAATTCATTAAAAAATAATAAAATGAAATAGCATCTTTTTAATTTATAGTAATAATTCAATAAATTAAATATATGTTCTCAGGGCAAGATGAAAATGGAACTCGGACTATGCAAACAAAGATGTGTCTTTCAGCCCTAGTTAGTTTTACAAAATGCATCTTATGGTCTTATTTTCTGGATATTGAAATTAGTCATACGTACCTTTACTGGTTTCTCCATTTTGTATGAGAGAAAGAAAATTTTAGAAAAGAATTTATTCTAATTTCATCCAACTTGCAAAATGTATGCTCTCTCTAGCAGTATTTGTTTTCTCCTCTTCTCCAGGAATCTTCATGCTCTGTTATGCTCAAAGAAAGACAGGGCTTCCTTTTTACACATACACAAACTGTGTTTAACTTACCCAGATTCCTTGGAAAACTAAACAAGCAGGGATTTTTAAAGCTGGGAGCATATACTAAATTTCTCTTGGACCTCTGCTTTCTGTTTAATTCCTCTGATAAGGTCTGAGCAGTTGAGCAGAGGGAAAAAACTAAAACTAAAAAAAAAAAAATGACATGTAATAAATATGTGGGTTTCCCAAGTGGTGCTAGAGGTAAAGAACCTTCCTCCCAATGCAGGAGATATGAGATGTGGGTTTGATCTCTAGTTTGGGGAACTCCCCTGGAGTAGGCTATGGAAACCCATTCCGGTACTCTTGCTGAGAGAATCCCAGGGGGAGGGGAGCCTGGTGGGCTACAGTCCATGGGGTCACAAAGAGTCGGACACAACTGAAGCAACTTAGCATGAACATATGCATGAATGTGGCATCTTAGTCCCCTGACCAGGGATCAAAATCACGTTCCTGCGTTGGAAGGCGGATTCTTAATCACTGGAACACCAAGGAACTTTCAGTTCAGTTCAGTTCAGTCACTCAGTCGTGTCCGACTCTTTGCGACCCCATGAATCGCAGCACGCCAGGCCTCCCTGTCCATCACCAACTCCCGGAGTTCACCCAGACTCACGTCCATCGAGTCAGTGATGCCATCCAGCCATCTCATTCTCTGTCTTCCCCTTCTCCTCCTGCCCCCAATTCCTCCCAGCATCAAAGTCTTTTCCGAATGAGTCAACTCTTCGCATGAGGTGGCCAAAGTACTGGAGTTTCAGCTTTAGCATCATTCCTTCCAAAGAAATCCCAGGACTGATCTCCTTCAGAATGGACTGGTTGTATCTCCTTGCAGTCTAAGGGACTCTCAAGAGTCTTCTCCAACACCACAGTTCAAAAGCATCAATTCTTCAGCGCTCAGCCTTCTTCACAGTCCAACTCACACATCCATACATGACCATTGGAAAAACCATAGCCTTGACCAGATGGACCTTAGTCGGCATAGTAATGTCTCTGCTTTTGAATATACTATCTAGGTTGATCATAATTTTTCTTCCAAGGAGTAAGTGTCTTTTAATTTCATGTCTGCAGTCACCATCTGCAGTGATTTTGGAGCCCTAAAAAATAAAGTCTGACACTGTTTCCACTGTTTCCCCATCTACTTCCCATGAAGTGATGGGACTGGATACCATGATCTTCGTTTTCTGAATGTTGAGCTTTAAGCCAACTTTTTCGCTCTCCTCTTTCACTTTCATCAAGAGGCTTTTTAGTTCCTCTTCACTTTCTGCCGTAGGGGTGGTGTCATCTGCATATCTGAGGTTATTGATGTTTCTCCCGGCAATCTTGATTCCAGCTTGTGCTTCTTCCAGCCCAGCGTTTCTCATGATGTACTCTGCATAGAAGTTAAATAAGCAGGGTGACAATATACAGCCTTGACGTACTCCTTTTCCTATTTGGAACCAGTCTGTTGTTCCATGTCCAGTTCTAACTGTTGCTTCCTGACCTGCATACAGATTTCTCAAGAGGCAGGTCAGGTGGTCTGGCATTCCCATCTCTCTCAGAATTTTCCACAGTTTATTGTGATCCACACAGTCAAAGGCTCTGGCATAGTCAATAAAGCAGAAATAGACGTTTTGTGAAACTCTCTTGCTTTTTCCATGATGCAGCAGATGTTGGCAATTTGATCTCTGGTTCCTCTGCCTTTTCTAAAACCAGCTTGAACATCAGGAAGTTCACGGTTCATGTATTGCTGAAGCCTGGCTTGGAGAATTTTGAGCATTACTTTACTAGCGTGTGAGATGAGTGCAATTGTGTGGTAGTTTGAGCATTCTTTGCCATTACCTTTCTTTGGGGTTGAAATAAAAACTGACCTTTTCCAGTCCTGTGGCCACTGCTGAGTTTTCCATATTTGCTGGCATATTGAGTGCAGCACTTTCACAGCATCATCTTTCAGGATTTGAAATAGCTCAACTGGAATTCCATCACCTCCACTAGCTTTGTTCATAGTGATGCTTTCTAAGGCCCACTTGACTTCACATTCCAGGATGTCTGGCTCTAGATTAGTGATCACACCATCATGATTATCTGGGTCGTGAAGATCTTTTTTGTACAGTTCTTCCATGTATTCTTGCCACCTCTTCTTAATATCTTCTGCTTCTGTTAATTCCATACCATTTTGTCTTTTATCAAGCCCATCTTTGCATGAAATATTCCCTTGGTATCTGTAATTTTCTGGAAGAGATCTCTAGTCTTTCCCATTCTGTTGTTTCCCTCTATTTCTTTGCATTGATCGCTCAGGAAGGCTTTCTTATCTCTTCTTGCTATTCTTTGAAACTCTGCATTCAGATGCTTATATCTTTCCTTTTCTCCTTTTCTTTTCGCTTCTCTTCTTTTCACAGCTATTTGTAAGGCCTCCCCAGATAGCCATTATGCATTTCCTTTCCATGGGGATGGTCTTGATCCTTGTCTCCTGTACAATGTCATGAACCTCATTCCATAGTTCATCAGGCAGTCTATCTATCAGATCTAGTCCCTTAAATCTATTTCTCACTTCCACTGTATAATCATAAGGGATTTAAGGTACTTGGCTTCACCTATTTGCCATTATCTCCTTCTCCAAATCTTCAGTGTTGTAGACCCCAGATCTATATGTATATGTATATGTATATATATATATGTATGTGTATATGCATATGTATATGTATATATATATATAAAACAGCTTTCATAACTTAGTTAACATTTCAGGCTTCTATGGTAGCGCTAGTGGTAATGAACCCACCTGCCAATGCAGTAGACATAAGATACCTGTGTTTGATCCCTGGGATGGGAAGATCCCCTGGAGGAAGGCATGGCAACCCATTCCAGTGTTCTGGCCTGGAGAATCCCATGGACAGGGGTGCCTGGCAGTCTACAGTCCATAGGAACAAAGTTGGATACAACTGAAACAACTTAGCAGCATGCTTGCAATAAAATTTATAGATCTATGTCATTAACTATGACTCATTGATCTTTAAGGACTTGTAGAGCTTTGGTCCTGGAAGGTAGCAGGTAATCAAAAAACATTTGTTGGACAACTGACAAGTACCAGAGGCCAGCTTAAATATGTGGACAGTGCCAACATTAGTGTTTGGATGCCATATTTATCCCCCAAGTAACACTTAGATTATTGTTACAAACCTATGTGGTTTTATCACATTTTATCATGAAAAAATTTATAGAAGTTCCAAGTGATATGTTAAAGTAATTTTCACCCCCAAAGTTCAAGGAGGTAGAATTTTCCTCATCATGTACATCCTTTGATGAAGCCCACATCATTCTCGTCATGCAAAAGAGAAATGCTTTTGAAGACTGACTACTGCAAATTTGGCTCTTTTCTTTGATGTGGGTTAGTTTCACACAGCCTAATTGCCTTAAGAGTTGATGATCACGTTAGCAGTGGTAAATTGCTAAGCATGGGTATTATGTCTATATTTTTTAAAATCATGGTTTTGAAATGTTTTTGGATAACAAAGACAACTTAACAAGCAAAGACCCTCTCTCAGTGCTAGATTAAATTCAAATGAGTGTATCATATGAAGACTATATCTGAATGAAAATTATTCAAAAAATCCACTTTGGTAAAGATTTTACATTTCTAAAGTGCATGCTATATACACACAAATCACAGTATGAAAAGAATCTTTCAAGAATGTATGGAGCCTTTCAATACTACTCAGTAATAAAAAGGAAATGTCACAACTAAAGATTGAAAATCCTACATGCAGCAACTAAGATCTCATGCAGCCAAATAAATGAATAAATACTTTTTTAAAAGAACTAATTACCAATTACAAAGCAACAAGGATAAATTTTATGGACATTGCACCAAGGGGAAAAATGGACTCCAAAGTATATATACTGTATGAATCCATTTATAAAAAGTGTAGAAAAATCAGAACTAATTTTCAGTAGCTGAATTCAGAAAGGGGTTGCTTCTGAGGAAGAATTTAACTAGAAAGAAGCACAGGAGAGATTTCTGGGGTGATGACAGTGTTCTATGTCTTGTTCTGGGTGGAATATAGATGGCTACATAGTTCCAGTCAACTATCAAAACTTATCAAGCTGAACATTTTAGACTATGTTTCATTCTATGTAAATTATACCCTAATAACAAAATCAGGCACTCAAGATTAGTTTTTGTGTTTTAATAATAAAGACCAAAGTTTGATGTTATAGCCAAAAAGAATGGTGTCAACTAAGGATCAGATATTATCCAAATACTCACAGCACTAAGTAAGTGGTATATTCTACTGGGGATATTACTCAGTTTTGTACTGTGTAGTGAAATAGGAAAATTCACAGAAAAGTAATTGTGAAACTTAATAGAAAATCAAATAAGCATGTAGACAGTATGGGTATGAAATTCTAGCAGAGCAGACTGGCTCAGTCTGTATATAAAACCCTAAAATGATTGTAGACATTGTATGGATGCATATATTATCATATTAGTTCAGTTCAGTTTAGTCATTCAGTCGTGTCTGACTCTTTGAGACCCCAAGGACTGCAGCATGCCAGGCCTCCCTGTCCATCACCAACACCCAAAGTTTACTCAAACTCATGTCCATTGAGTTGAGTCAGTGATGCCATCCAACCATCTCATCCTCTTTTGTCCCCTTCTCCTCTCACCTTTAATCTTTCCCAGCATCAGTTCTTTTCCAATGAGTCATTTCTTCACATCAGGTGGCCAAAGTATTGGAGTTTCAGCTTCAGCATCAGCCCCTCCAATGAATATTCAGGACTTATTTCCTTTAGGATGGACTGGTTGGATCTTCTTGAAGTCCAAGGAATTCTCAAGAGTCTTCTCCAACACCACAGTTCAAAAGCATCAGTTCTTCACTGCTCAGCTTTCTTTACAGTCTAACTCTCACATCCATACATGACTACTGGAAAAACCTTAGCCTTGACTAGATGTACTTTTGTTGGCAAAGTAATGTCTCTGCTTTTTAATATGCTATCTAGGTCGGTCATAACTTTTCTTCCAAGGAGCAAGTGTCTTTAAATTTCATGGCTGCACTCACCATCTGCAGTGATTTTGGAGCCCAAAAAATAGTCTATCACTGTTTCCACTGTTTCTCCATCTATTTGCCATGGAGAGATGGGACCAGACGCTGTGATCTTAGTTTTCTGAATGTTGAGTTTTAAGTCAACTTTTTCACTCTCTTCTTTCACTTCCATCAAGAGGTTCTTTAATTCTTCTTCACTTTCTGCCATAAGGGTGGTGTCATCTGCGTATCTGAGGTTATTGATATTTCTCCTGGCAATCTTGATTCTAGCTTGTGCTTCATCTAGCCCAGTGTTTCACATGATGTATTCTTCATATAAGTTAAATTAGCAGGGTGACAATATACAGCATTGATGTACTCCTTTCCCAATTTGTAACCAGTCTGTTGTTCCATGTCTGGTTCTAGCTGTTGCTTCTTGACCTGCGTACAGATTTCTCAGGAGGCAGGTCAGGTGGTCTGGTATTCCCATCTCTTTCAGAATTTTCCGGTTTCTTGTGATCCACACAGTCAAAGGCTTTGGCATAGTCAATACAGAAGAAATAGATGTTTTTCTTGAACTCTATTGATTTTTTGATGATCCAACAGATGTTGGTAATTTGATCACTGCTTCCTCTGCATTTTTTTTTGACTGCAAACATTACAGCTGTTGTCATTTTATTATATATTTTTAGCTTTTTATTTATTTATTTATTTTTTAATTTTAAAATCTTTAATTCTTACGTGCATTCCCAGACATGAACCCCCCTCCCACCTCCCTCCCCATAACATCTCTCTGGGTCATCCCCATGCACCAGCCCCAAGCATGCTGTATCCTGCGTCAGACATAGACTAGCGATTCGATTCTTACATGGTAGTATACATGTTACAATGCCATTCTCCCAAATCATCCCACCCTCTCCCTCTCCCTCTGAGTCCAAAAGTCCGTTATACACATCTGTGTCTTTTTTGCTGTCTTGCATACAGGGTCGTCATTGCCATCTTTCTAAATTCCATATATATATGTGTGTTAGTATACTGTATTGGTGTTTTTCTTTCTGGCTTACTTCACTCTGTATAATCGGCTCCAGTTTCATCCATCTCATCAGAACTGATTCAAATGAATTCTTTTTAACGGCTGAGTAATATTCCATTGTGTATATGTAACACAGATTTCTTATCCATTCATCTGCTGATGGACATCTAGGTTGCTTCCATGTCCTGGCTATTATAAACAGTGCTGCGATGAACATTAGGGTACATGTGTCTTTTTCAATTCTGGTTTCCTCGGTGTGTATGCCCAGAAGTGGGATTGCTGGGTCATAAGGTAGCTCTATTTGCAATTTTTTAAGGAATCTCCACACTGTTCTCCATAGTGGCTGTACTAGTTTGCATTCCCACCAACACTGTAGGAGGGTTCCCTTTTCTCCACACCCTCTCCAGCATTTATTGCTTGCAGATTTTTGGATCACAGCCATTCTGACTGGTGTGGAGTGGTACCTCATTGTGGTTTTGATTTGCGTTTCTCTAATAATGAGTGATGTTGAGCATCTTTTCATGTGTTTGTTTGCCATCCGTATGTCTTTGGAGAAATGTCTATTTAGTTCTTTGGCCCATTTTTTGATTGGGTCGTTTATTTTTCTGGAATTGAGCTGCATAAGTTGCTTGTGTATTTTTGAGATTAGTTGTTTGTCAGTTGCTTCATTTGCTATTATTTTCTCCCATTCAGAAGGCTGTCTTTTCACCTTGCTTATATTTTCCTTTGTTGTGCAGAAGCTTTTAATTTTAATTAGATCCCATTTGTTTATTTTTGCTTTTATTTCCAGAATTCTGGGAGGTGGATCATAGAGGATCCTGCTGTGATTTATGTCTGAGAGTGTTTTGCCTATGTTCTCCTCTAGGAGTTTTATAGTTTCTGATCTTACATTTAGATCATTAATCCATTTTGAGTTTATTTTTGTGTGTGGTGTTAGAAAGTACTGGCACAAAGACAGACATATAGATCAATGGAACAAAATAGAAAGCCCAGAGATAAATCCACACACATATGGACACCTTATCTTTGACAAAGGAGGCAAGAATATACAATGGAGTAAAGACAATCTCTTTAACAAGTGGTGCTGGGAAAACTGGTCAACCACTTGTAAAAGAATGGTCTTTAGTTTCTTTAGGTAGATATATTCCTAAGTATTTTATTCTTTTCGTTGCAATGGTGAATGGAATTGTTTCCTTAATTTCTTTTTCTACTTTCTCATTATTAGTGTATAGGAATGCAAGGGATTTCTGTGTGTTGATTTTATATCCTGCAACTTTACTATATTCATTGATGATCTCTAGTAATTTTCTGGTGGAGTCTTTAGGGTTTTCTATGTAGAGGATCATGTCATCTGCAAACAGTGAAAGTTTTACTTCTTCTTTTCCAATTTGGATTCCTTTTATTTCTTTTTCTGCTCTGATTGCTGTGGCCAAAACTTCCAGAACTATGTTGAATAGTAGCGGTGAAAGTGGGCACCCTTGTCTTGTTCCTGACTTTAGGGGAAATGCTTTCAATTTTTCACCATTGAGGATAATGTTTGCTGTGGGTTTGTCATATATAGCTTTTATTATGTTGAGGTATGTTCCTTCTATTCCTGCTTTCTGGAGAGTTTTTATCATAAATGGATGTTGAATTTTGTCAAAGGCCTTCTCTGCATCTATTGAGATAATCATATGGTTTTTATTTTCCATTTGTTAATGTGGTGAATTACATTGATTGATTTGCGGATATTGAAGAATCCTTGCATCCCTGGGATAAAGCCCACTTGGTCATGGTGTATGATCTTTTTAATGTGTTGTTGGATTCTGATTGCTAGAATTTTGTTGAGGATTTTTGCATCTATGTTCATCAGTGTAGTTTTCTTTTTTTGTGATATTTTTGTCAGGTTTTGGTATTAGGGTGATGGTGGCCTCATAGAATGAGTTTGGAAGTTTACCTTCCTCTTCAACTTTCTGGAAGAGTTTGAGTAGGATAGGTGTTAGCTCTTCTCGAAATTTTTGGTAGAATTCAGCTGTGAAGCCGTCTGGACCTGGGCTTTTGTTTGCTGGAAGATTTCTGATTACAGTTTCAATTTCTGTGCTTGTGATGGGTCTGTTAAGTTTTTCTATTTCTTCCTGGTTCAGTTTTGGAAAATTGTACTTTTCTAAGAATTTGTCCATTTCTTCCACGTTGTCCATTTTATTGGCATACAACTGCTGATAGTAGTCTCTTAAGATCCTTTGTATTTCTGTGTTGTCTGTTGTGATCTCTCCATTTTCATTTCTAATTTTATTGATTTGATTTTTCTCTCTTTGCTTCTTGATGAGTCTGGCTAATGGTTTGTCAATTTGATTTATCCTTTCAAAGAACCAGCTTTTGGCTTTGTTGATTTTTGCTATGGTCTCTTTTGTTTCTTTCGCATTTGTTTCTGCCCTAATTTTTAAGATTTCTTTCCTTCTACTAACTCTGGGGTTCTCCAACTCTTCCTTTTCTAGTTGCTTTAGTTGTAGAGTTAGGTTATTTATTTGGCTTTTTTCTTGTTTCTTGAGGTATGCCTGTATTGCTATGAACTTTCCTCTTAGCACTGCTTTTATAGTGTCCCACAGGTTTTGGGTTGTTGTGTTTTCATTTTCATTAGTCTCTATGCATATTTTGATTTGTTTTTTGATTTCTTCTGTGATTTGTTGGTTATTTAGAAGTGTGTTGTTCAACCTCCATATGTTGGAATTTTTAATAGTTTCTCTCCTGTAATTGAGATCTAATCTTACTGCATTATGGTCAGAAAAGATGCTTGGAATGATTTTGATTTTTTTGAATTTATCAAGTTTAGATTTATGGCCCAGGATGTGATCTATCCTGGAGAAGGTTCCATGAGCACTTGAAAAAAAGGTGAAATTCATTGTTTTGGGGTGAAATGTCCTATAGATATCAATTAGGTCTAACTGATCTAATGTATCATTTAAAGTTTGCGTTTCTTTGTTAATTTTCTGTTTAGTTGATCTGTCCATAGGTGTGAGTGGGGTATTAAAGTCTCCCACTATTATTGTGTTATTGTTGATTTCCCCTTTCATACTTGTTAGCATTTGTCTTACATATTGCAGTGCTCCTATATTGGGTGCATATATATTTATAATTGTTATATCTTCTTGGATTGATCCTTTGATCATTATGTAGTGGCCTTCTTTGTCTCTTTTCACAGCCTTTGTTTTAAAGTCTATTTTATCGGATATGAGTATTGCCACTCCTGCTTTCTTTTGGTCTCTATTTGCATGGTATATCTTTTTCCAGCCCTTCACTTTCAGTCTGTATGTGTCCCTTGTTTTGAGGTGGGTCTCTTGTAAGCAGCATATAGAGGGGTCTTGTTTTTGTATCCATTCAGCCAGTCTTTGCCTTTCGGTTGGGGCGTTCAACCCATTTACGTTTAAGGTAATTATTGATAAGTATGATCCCGTTACCATTTTCTTTATTGTTTTGGGTTTGGGTTTATACACCCTTTTTGTGTTTCCCGTCTAGAGAATATCCTTTAGAATTTGTTGGAGAGCTGGTTTGGTGGTGCTGAATTCTCTCAGCTTTTGCTTGTCTGTAAAGCTTTTGATTTCTCCTTCGTATTTGAATGAGATCCTTGCTGGGTACAGTAATCTGGGCTGTAGGTTACTGTCTTTCATCACTTTAAGTATGTCTTGCCATTCCCTCCTGGCCTGAAGAGTTTCTATTGAAAGATCAGCTGTTATCCTTATGGGAATCCCCTTGTGTGTTATTTGTTGTTTTTCCCTTGCTGCTTTTAATATTTGTTCTTTGTGTTTGATATTTTTTAATTTGATTAATATGTGTCTTGGGGTGTTTCGCCTTAGTTTTATCCTATTTGGAACTCTCTGCGTTTCTTGGACTTGGGTGATTATTTCCTTCCCCATTTTCGGGAAGTTTTCAACTATTATCTCCTCAAGGATTTTCTCATGATCTTTCTTTCTGTCTTCTTCTTCTGGGACTCCTATAATTCGAATGTTGGAGCGTTTCATATTGTCCTGGAGGTCTCTGAGATTGTCCTCATTCCTTTTAATTCGTTTTTCTTGTTTCCTCTCTGATTCATTTATTTCTACCATTCTATCTTCTATTTCACTAATCCTATCTTCTGCCTCCGTTATTCTACTATTTGTTGCCTCTAGAGTGTTTCTGATCTCATTTATTGCGTTATTCATTATATTTTGACTCTTTTTTATTTCTTCTAGGTCCTTGTTAAACCTTTCTTGCATCTTCTCAACCCTTGTCTCTAGGCTATTCATCTGTGATTTCATTTTGATTTCAAGATTTTGGATCATTTTCACTATCAATATTCGGAATTCCTTCTCAGGTAGATTCCCTACTTCTTCCTCTTTTGTTTGGTTTGGTGGGCAGCTCTCCTGTTCCTTTACCTGCTGAGTATTCCTCTGTCTCTTCATCTTGGTTATATTGCTGTGTTTGGGGTGGCCTTTTTATATTCTGGTAATTTGTGGAGTTCTCTTTATTATGGAGCTTCCTCACTTTGGGTGGGGTTCTATCAGTGGCTTGTCAAGGTTTCCTGGTTAGGGAGGCTTGTGTTGGAGTTCTGCTGGGTGGAGCTGGGTTTCTTCTCTCTGGAGTGTAATGGAGTGAGCAGTAATGGGTTATGAGACATCAAAGGTTTTGGAATAATTTTGAGCTGCCTGTATATTGAAGCTCAGGGGAGTGTTCCTGTGTTGCTGGAGAATTTGCATGATATGTCTTGTTTTGGAACTTGTTGGCCCTTGGGTGGAGCTTGGTTTCGGTGTAGGTATGAAGGCATTTGATGAGCTCCTATTGCTTAATGTTCCCTGAATTCAAGCGTTCTCTAATGTTTTCAGGCTTTGGATTTAAGTCTCCTGCTTCTGGTTTTCAGTTTTATTTTTACAGTAGCCTCTAGACTTCTCCATCAATACAGCACCGATGATAAAACTTCTAGGTTAAAGATGAAAAGTTTCTCCACATTGAGGGACACTCAGAGAGGTTCACTGTTTTTGAAGACAATGGTCTGCTTTTTGGTTGCCTGATGTCCTCTGCCAGCCTACAGAAGTTGTTTTGTGGAGTTTGCTCAGCGTTGAAATGTTCTTTTGAGGAATTTGTGAGGGAGAAAGTGGTCTTCCCATCCTATTCCTCTGCCATCTTTACAGTTCCTCTGCATTTTTAAATTCACCTTGAACATCTGGAAGTTCATGGCTCACGTACTGTTGAAGCCTGGCTTGGAGAATTTTGAGCATTACTTTACTAGTGTGTGAGATGAGCGCAATTGTGCAGTAGTTTGAGCATTCTTTGGCTTGCCTTTCTTTGGGATTGGAATGAAAACTGAGCTCTTTCAGTCCTGGGGCCACTTCTGAGTTTTCCAAATTTGCTGGCATATTGAGTGCAACATTTTCACAGCATCATCTTCAGAATTTGAAATAGCTCAACTGGAATTCCATCACCTGCACTAGCTTTGTTTGTAGTGATGCTTCCTAAGGCCCACTTGACTTGACATTCCCAGGATGTCTGGCTCTTGGTGAGTGATCATATGATCATGATCACCTGGGTCATGAAGATCTTTTCTGTATAGTTCTTCTGTGTATTCTTTTCACCTCTTCTTAATATCCTCTGCTTCTCTTAGGTCCACACCTAAGAGCTCAATGTCCTTACCTAAGGTCCATACCTCAGGGCTCAATGTCCTTTATTGAACCCATGTTTGCCTGAAATTTTCCCTTGGTTACTCTAATCTTCTTTAAGAGATCTCTAGTCTTTCCCATTCTATTGCTTTCCTCTATTTCTTTGCATTGATCACTGAGGAAGGCTTTCTTATCTCTCCTTGCTATTCTTTGAAACTCTGCATTCAGATGCTTGTATCTTTCCTTTTCTCCTTTGCTTTTCACTTCTCTTCTTTTCACAGCTATTTGTAAGCCCTCCTCAGACAGCCATTTTGCTTTTTCACATTTCTTTTTCTTAGGGATGGTCTTGATCCCTGTCTCCTGTACATTGTCATGAACCTTCTTCCACAGTTCTTCAGGCACTCTGTCTATCATATCTAATCCCGTGAACCACCAACCTCATCTTGTTATGTTAGTCTTTCAGTCATGTCTGACTCTTTGTGGCCCCGTGGATTCTAGCCTGCCAGGCTCTGCCATCCATGGGATTTTCCAGGAAAGAATACTGGAGTGGGTTGCCATTTCCTTCTCCAGGCAATCTTCCTGACTCAGGGATCAAACCCTGGTTACCCACATTGCAGGCAGACTCCTTACCATCTGAGCTACCAGGGAAGCCCTCTATTTTTATGTTAGTCTCTCAGCCATGTCTTGACATAACCGGTCTTTATTTTTCTCAGCCAGCCAAAGGTCAGAATCACCAACGTCATTACCTAGTTCTAAAGAAAAAGGAAAACCTTCAACCACATTCTGAAAATATTGAAGCAATTATGATTCAAATTCCTAATTTCACTGCCATTAGACCTGTAAATGAAACTATATCATAATTCTTTATTTGAGTATTTTTCTGGGAGATGTAGGGTAACACCACTCTGCCTATAAGACCAGTAACATACATCCATTGTTTGGGATGATAGATCTAAGTTAGCATTTCCATCAGGTTTCATTGTTCTGAAAACAAAACAACAACAAAAACCAATTCAACCACTTCACAGAAAATTAAGCAATGATTAAAAAAAAAAGGAATAGGTTATTAACACTTCAGAACAAAACACAATTAAGGCTGCTTGCCAGTATCATTTATTACTTTTAAAAGAAAAATTTTTGAAAAACTCATTTTATTGGAACTTCACTAATTAGAAAACTAATTTGCAAAGACACTTTTCAGTTCAAAGATACAGTGCATAGGCAAGGCTGCACATTGAGAGTGCCCTGGATTTTTTTTTTTCAGAGTCTATAATCAACTTTATTTTAATATGATCTAAACACATATCATTTAGAAAATACCAAGAATAATTTATGTACAAGAGTTGATGCTATCGCATTTGGACAAAGCTGGCAAGTTCCTGCTATGAGCATATACCAGGAGATACCACTGAGGAAACCTAATACATTGGAGTAGATGTTGTGGCATTTGGCCCACAGTTTGATAGCCCTCAGGGTTAACCTGAAGTTGTCAATGTTTGATACTAGATGTAAAACATCTAGTAAAACCATTTCATTGATTTGCAACAAAATCAAAACCCTGCAATCATTAAGACTTCTTATACATATCTAAATTTTTAAGCAGACTGTCATGTTTTAAGTCCAAGTTTCCTGGAATAGTCTGCAGTGCTAATCGTGCAAACAAAATATCAATCTCTATCCCATCAAACAGTTTGATAACTGGTACGAATGCCTCTTCAACAGCTCTTAAATCTTTTACTTCTCCCTGTAATTTCAACTTATCATAGAATGAGGTGAAAAAGTCACTTCAATCAACATGTCTTGTTGCAACACACAATGCATCAATATTGGCAGTTTTTTGTATATACTCCTAATCTGTAAGATCCAGATGTAAACATTTTCCCATCAGCATGTTCTATTACAGATTGTGGAACACTCTTGCTTTCACTGATTTCTTGTATCCAGTCTTTTACCAGGTTAATTCTCCCAAAATTAAAATCCTGCACTGAAGTTCCTCTTTCTCTTCAAAAACCCCAAAGGGCTTCAGAGTCTCCACTAGTTTCTGTGTAAGCAGGCAGTTAGTCTCCTTGGGGGCTGCTAAGTGGAAGGGAGAAGTAATGCCATAGTGCTTTCATGGCGGGTGTGTTTGCTGCAACCCCTATTTTGTACTGGATTTTTAAAAATATGAATCTTTTCAAGTTTTCTATAAAGGTGATCTACTCATTCACTTGTAGGCTCACTCTTACCAGTTACTGCTACATAATACATGAACCGTGAACTTCCAGATGTTCAAGCTGGTTTTAGAAAAGGCAGAGGAACCAGAGATCAAATTGCCAACATCTGCTGGATAATCGAAAAAGCAAAAGAGTTCCAAAAAAACATCTATTTCTGCTTTATTGACTATGCCAAAGCCTTTGACTGTGGGGATCACAATAAACTGTGGAAAATTCTGAAAGAGATGGGAATACCAGACCACTTGACTTGCCTCTTGAGAAACCTATATGCAGGTCAGGAAGCAACAGTTAGAACTGGACATGGAACAAGAGACTGGTTCCAAATAGGAAAAGGAGTATGTCAAGGCTGTATATTGTCACCCTGCTTATTTAACTTCTATGCAGAGAACATCATGAGAAACACTGGACTGGAAGAAACACAAGCTGGAATCAAGATTGCCAGGAGAAATATCAATAACCTCAGATATTCAGGTGACATCACCATTATGGCAGAAAGTGAAGAGGAACTAAAAAGACTCTTGATGAAAGTGAAAGAGGAGAGTGAAAAAGTTGGCTTAAAGCTCAACATTCAGAAAATGAAGCTCATGGCATCTGGTCCCATCACTTCATGGGAAATAGATGGGAAACAGGGGAAACAGTGTCAGACTTTATTCTGGGGGGGGGGGGGCTCCAAAATCACTGCAGATGATGACTTCAGCCACGAAATTAAAAGATGCTTACTCCTTGGAAGAAAACTTATGACCAACCTAGATAGCATATTGAAAAACAGAGACATTACTTTGCAGACTAAGGTCTGTCTAGTCAAGGCTATGGTTTTTCCTGTGGTCATGTATGGATGTGAGAGTTGGACTGTGAAGAAAGCTGAGCACCGAAGAATTGATGCTTTTGAACTGTGGTGTTGGAGAAGACTCCTGAGAGTCCCTTGGACTGCAAGGATATCCAACCAGTCCATCCTAAAGGAGATCAGCCCTGGGTGTTCTTTTTGGAAGGAATGATGCTAAAGCTGAAACTCCAGTACTTTTTCCACCTCATACAAAGAGTTGACTCATCAGAAAAGACTTTGATGCTGGGAGGGATTGGGGTCAGGAAGAAAAGGGGACGAGAGAGGATAAGATGACTGGATGGCATGACCGACTCAATGGACGTGAGTTTGAGTGAACTCTGGCAGTTGATGATGGACAGGGAGGCCTGGCGTGCTGTGATTCATGGGGTCGCAAAGAGTCAGACACGACTGAGCAACTGAACTGAACTGAACATAGATATTTATTGCTGAATAAAAGCTACACTAAAGCTTAGCAGATTAAAACAACAGTTACGTACTTAGCCCTTGATTCAATAGGTCAGTAGTTGAGGCTAGGCTGACTTGGAACGCTAGTCTAGTCCTGACAGGGCGCCCTTGTATATGTGCAGTCAGCAGGAGATCAAGGGGGCGATGCTGCTCCTTGTGCTTGTTTAGCTGTTGGCTGGTACAGAATCGGGACAGTTGGGCCCTCAGACACGAGGCTAGCCCTGGTCTGCTCACATAAAGAGGCAGGGGTCTAGAGAGAGAGAGAGACAGCAGGCAAGACCTCTTGCAGTCTAAACTGGTACAAAATTGCTTTTGTCACATTCTTTAGGCTAATGCAGTTACAAGCTGAGCCCAGGTTGAAGGCATGGAGAAAGATTCTAGCACATTAGTTTTGTCTCAGGCTTTACTTTCTATGAAACTCAGACTATCAGATTATCTATCATTCTATAGCATTTTTGTTTTTTCTTTAGCCAATGTCCTTGAAAATGCTTAAAATTTTTTTTTGGTATAAGTGCTATTAAGATAGGATCAATAAAAAATAAAATAACACAACCTTGTAAATCAACTATATTCCAATAAAAATTATTAAAATATTACATATAGTTCCATCACCTCCAGAATAAAACAATCCATTATTTTCTGATTTTCTTTTCTAATGCTTTCTCATATATGTACATTTTTCAGTAATTTCTCCTTAAATTAATATATTAATTTATATTAATAATATATTCTAATAATATATTATTCTAGTTTTATATTATATAAAATATACTATAATATATTCTTTTTTTTTTTCTTTTTTAACCTAACCCCAATATTATAGTCATTACCACTACTGAATTGTCTTCAAAAGTTTTGGTAATGGCCCGATATTTCAAAATTTGAGGATTCTAACAGATTATTATTTTAATTTTCCTTGATAGATGCTTAGTCTGTTCTATTATTGAGTCTTTGTGGTTTTATGATCAAAGACATTCATAAAAATTTATATGTAAAGATTTTCTAAACTCTGCTTTTTTAACATGTAGTATGATTGAACAAAAGATTGTAAGCACTTGGTATGATTTGAACAATCACTTGGTATAAAATATGCTTCAAAATAGAGTCCTTAACAATAATCAGATTGTTAGTTTTAAAATTTTTGTGAATTTTATATAAAAGAGATGAATTGTTTGATTTGTTCACTCAAAAACTAGTCATATGCCAGGCATCACTGTAGTCTTCTTAAATACTAATATGAATAAAATATGAAATTGATCTCAAAGAGTTTTCAGACACTGCAGTTCTGCTTCTTGTTAGTCTAGTTACCTGACTAGTTACTTAAGTTTATGGTTATTATTTATGATTATTATTAAATTAAAATTAGATTTTTAAAATTATAAAATGCTGTAATGTTTGAGCAGGTATAGGAAAAAAATAACTAATGGAACAGAATTGAGAAATAGATTCATGATTTCCAAGTCTTCTAGAGAACACATTTAGAAATGTGTTGTTCAGTTCAGTTCAGTCGCTCAGTCGTGTCCAACTCTGCAACCCCAAGGACTGCAGCATGCCAGGCTTCCCTGTCCATCCCAACTGTTGGAGCCTTCTCAAACTCATGTCCATCGTGTCAGTGATGCCATCCAACCATCTTATCCTCTGTTGTCCCCTTCTCCTCCTGCCTCAATCTTTCCCAGCACCAGAGTCTTTATAAATGAGTCATTTCTTTGTATCACGTGACCAAAGTATTGGAGTTTCAGTTTCACCATCAGTCTTTCCAATGAATATTCAGGACTAATTTCCTTTAAGATGGACTGATTGGATCTTCTTGCTGTCCAAGGGCCTCTCAAGAATCTTTTCCAACACCACAGTTTAAAAGCATCAATTCTTCCAAACTCAGCTTTTTTTATAGTCCAACTCTCACATCCATACGTGACTACAGGAAAAATCATAGCTTTGACTAGACAGACCTTTGTTGGTAAAGTAATATCCCTGCTTTTTAATATGCTGTCTAGCTTGGTTATAACTTTTCTTCCAAGGAGCAAGCGTCTTTTAATTTCATGGCTGCAGTCACTGTCTGCAGTGATTTTGGAGCCCCCAAAATAAAGTCTGCATCTGTTTCCACTATTTCCCCATCTATTTGCCATGAAGTGATGGGACTGAATGCCATGATCTTAGCTTTCTGAATGCTGAGCTTTAAGCCAACTTTTTCACTCTCCTCTTTCACTTTCATCAAGAGGCTCTTTAGTTCTTTGCTTTCTGCCATAAGGGTGGTGTCATCTGTGTATCTGAGGTTATTGATATGTGTTATTGCTTTCATAATTTAAAAAATAAAAAATCATCAAAAAAAGAAAAACAGATTCACAGTAAATAAGAAAGTATTACACTTTAGAAGTGACATTTCAATTCACTGGGAGAAAAATTAGACTATTAAATAAATTATTGTTGAACCAATATTCCATTCATTTTGGAAAATAAAGTAAAATTAGTTTCCTATATATACCATAGAGTATAAAATCTAGGTGGAATGAATTTCTAGAAGTATAAGGAAATAAAGCAGAATATGCTTGAGGTTAGGAAGTTCTCCCTGGGCAAGACTCCAAACTCAAAATTCACAAAGATAAAGATAGCCAGATTTGGTTTTATGAAAATGTTTTTAATCTTCCATAAATATAAACTTACAAGATGTTGCCAGACTGGAAGAAAATATAGAACATACAGAAAAATTAAAAGCAGATACTATTTCTGAATATTCAGGTTTCAGTTGCAGACAATAAATTCGCACAGGCTAGTTTAGGCTGAAAAAATAATCTAATATGTGGAACAGGATATAAAGAAACTCAGTTAGGGACTAGAAGAGTAGACGTTATTTCCAGGGGGCATCAGCATCATGGTGGAGTGAGATGCGCCCTTTGTCCCTCTCCTTCAATCTACAACCAGTAAAATAGCCACAGCTAAAAACATGCCTCTGCCCTACATACCAGGATGCTGGAGAGTTCCTCAAATCTGTGTTTCTGAAGGCTGGTGGGCTGGAATAGACAGGAGGCTGAATCAGGGGGACAGTGAAGGCCGTGCCTTTAATTCTGGATCCCCCAACTGCAGCTTGTAGCCCCAGAGAACTTGGAAGCAGAGAGGAAGTGGTGCATGTGACCCTAGTCTTCTTGCTGCCACAGGTAACCAGGCAGCACTGGCCGTGGACCTGCTGCACTCTCCCTCCAGTCACATGGGCACCCATTAGGCCCGTCGACCTCTGCCCGCAGCAGCAGAATCCATGCACCTGAAAACACCAGGCATGGAAGAGGTGCCCACATATCCCTGGTTGCCCCTTCATCCTGCATTGCCCCCTGCAGTAGTGGAGGCTGTGACTAGGGAGACCCTGAGCTGGCAGAAAAGTCCACTATTCTGGTGCCCCAGGCACCACTGAGGCTGGACAGTCAGCAGCAAGGTTTCAATAACTCTGGAGGCACTAGCAGTGATAACGAAGGTAAAGTTGGTAGACAGAGGTGGTAGAAGGTGGAAAATGTGAACTTTCAAATGTAACCAGAGGGCTCTTGGTTAAAAGAAACCAAAAAGTTGTGCTATAATGCCACCTACTGTAAAACAAAAGAAAGGTCTCTAGTTTCTAACCTGTTTATCTGAGCCATCAGAGAAGACTGTTAAATCTTTAGAAACAAGTTTTTAAAAAATTAAAAAGTTTTGCCTAAAGAAGAAAGATATTTGCTACTTGAAATGCACCAGTAAAAGAAAAACTCAACAAACAACATGAAAGATCACAGTAATTCTGTAACACAAAAGAAAATGGCAATTCTCCAGAAACCAAAGTTAAAGGGATGGAATATTGCAATCTGATAGAAAATTCAAAATAGGTGTCGTGGAGAAACTCAATGAGAGAAACTTGTAGTTATACAGGCCTACCTCAGGAAAAGAAAATTCTCAAATAAACAGTTAGCCTTTCACCTAAAATAACTAGAAAAAGAACAAAGCCTGAAAAGAGTTGAAGGAAGAAAATAATAAAAATCATAGTGAAAATAAATGAAATAGAAAAGATCCATCAAAATATGAGCTGGCTCTTTGAAAAGAAAAATTGACAAACCTTTAGTTAGACTAACAGAGAAAAGAGAAGTCTCTCTTACTTAGAGTAATCAAAAATTTCCCCAAAAAAGAAGACAAAACATACAAAGGAGACTTAATGATTATCCTTCTCAAATTCTTCCAAAATTTAAAGAGGAAGGAATGCTTCCAAATTCATTTTATGAGGACAACATTACCTTCACATCAAAACCAGACAAAGATAACACAGTAAAGGAAAATTATAAGCCAATATCTCTGATGAATATAAATGCAGCCCTCCTCACCCACCCCCTGGAGAAGGAAATAGCAACCCATTCCAGTATTCTTGCCTAGAGAATCCCATGGACAGAGGAACCTGGCAGGCTACAGCTCATGGGGTCGCAAGAGTCAGACATGACTTAGTGACTAAACCACCACCATCACCACCTCCACCAAAAAACATTAGCAAACAGAATACAACAACACATTAAAAGGATCATGCACCATGGTCAAGTGAGATTTATTGCAGGAATACAAAGATGGTTCAACATCCACAAATCTACATGATACACTACATTAACAAAATGAAGAATAAAAATAATATGATCATCTCAGAAATAGCATTTAACAAAATTAAACACAATTTTAAAAAACTCTTGACAAAATGGATATAAAAATTATGTACTTCAACATAAGACATTATTCTCATGATAAAAAAGCTGAAACCTATCCCTCCAAAATCAGGAACAAGACAAGGATGCCCACTCTCATCACTCTTATCCAATATAGTACTGGAAGTTTTAGCCAGAACAATTAGGCAAGAAAAAGACATAAAAGGCATCCAAATTGCAAAGAAAAAAGCAAAACTTCAAAGACTCCACAAAAAACTACTAGAAATAATAAACAACTATGGTAAAGATGCATTACAAAATATATACACAAACATTTGTTGCATTTTCTATATGCTGACAATGAACTAGCAGAAAGAGATATTAAGAAAATCAATCCCATTTATAATTGTCATTTAAAGAAAAAATACCTAGGAATAAATTTATCCAAGGGGATGAAAGACCTATACACTGAAACTGTAACATATTGTTGAAAGAAATTGAAGATGACACAAATAATGGAAAAATATTCTATGATCATAGATTGGAAGGCATGATATTGTTAAAATGTCCATATTACCTAAACCAATCTACATATCAATAAAATCCCTGTTAAAATCTCAAGGACGTTTTTTTCACAGAAATAGAACAAAAAATTCTAAAATTTATATATAGCCACAGAAAATCTAGCCAAAGCAATCCTGAGGAAAAAAACTCCATGGACAGAGGAGCCTGGTGGGCTATAGTCCATAGGGTCACAAACACTTGGACACAACTGAGTATACAGTCACTAATCGAAAGAATATTAAGTTGGGAGAAAAACGGAGTCACAAATCAGTGGAACAGAGTTGAGAGCCCAGAGATAAACCCACACATATATGGACAATAAATTTACAATAAAGGAGCAAAGAACATACAGTAGAGAAAGAATAGTCTTTTCAAATAAATGGTATTGGGAAAGCTGGACAACCACATGCAAAAAAGTGAAACAAGATCCCCATCTCACATTACACAGAAAAATCAACGTAAAATGGATTAAAGAATTGAAACATAAAACCTTAGAAGAAAATATAGGGACTGAGTTCTTTGACATCAGTCTTAGCAATATCCTTCTGGATGTGTCTCGTCAGGCAAGGGAAACAAAAGCAGAAATAAAGAAATGGTACTGCATCAAACTAAAATGCTTCTGCACTGCAAAGGAAAGCATCAACAAAATGAATTTCTTGAGTAATTTGGAAAAGGACTACCATATTATCTGGCAATCCCACGTCTGGGTATTTATCAAAAAAAATGAAAATACTAATTTGAAAAGATATATGCACCCCTATGTTCACTGCAGCATTATTTACAACTGTCAAGATATGGAACAGGACCTCCCTGGTGGCACAGTGGATAAGAAGCCACCTACCAGTGCAGGGGACGCAGGTTCCATCCCTGGTCCAAGAAGAGTCCACGTGCCGCGCAGTGACTCAACTTACGCACCACAACTGCTGAGGCCACACTCTAGCGCCCACGTGCTGCAGCTACTGAGGTCTGTCAGCCTAGAGCCTGTGCTCCAGAAGAGAAGTCTCTGCAGTGAGAATCCCACACACCACAACGAGGAGGAGACTCCGCTGGCCTCAGCTGGAGCAAGCCCACACAAAATAATGAAGACACAGCACAGCCAAAAATGGATCAAATAAATCAATAAGTAATTATTTTAAAGATATGGAAACAAACTAATGCCTGTAGATAGATGAACGGATGAAGAGGATGTAGTACATATACACAATGGAATACCACTCAGCCGTAAAAATGAAGTCTTATAATTTGAGACAACATGGCTGGACTTTGAGGGTATTATAATAAGTAAAATAAGTCAGATGGAGAAAAGCAAATGCCATATGATTTCACATACATGTGGAATCTAAAAAAGCAAACAAACAAACAATAACAACAACCAAACACGTAGATACAGAGGACAGAGTGGTGATTACCATAGGAGAAAGGTCACTGGGGAGGGGGAAATGAGTAGAAGGGGATCAACTGTATGGTAATGGATGGAAACTGCCTATATAGAAATATTATACAATGTACACATTAAAGACACAATGTTATAACGTAAAGTTACCTCAATAAAAAACAAACTAAAAAAAAAAAAAAGTCCAGTTCAGTACTAATCTCCCCTAGGTATAATCTGGAAAGCTGCCTCTGTGCAGGAAGCTAACAAACTGAATATATTGCTACTGAAGACAGAAATCCATGCTAAATGAAAATAATTGTCTTCATTAATAAAGGAAGCAGATGAATCAAAAGAATGCATACACATTAGACAGTTGAACCACAGCCACTGATTCCAAAACCATTCCACCTCCACAAGTGACATCTGTGAAATGTGTTCTGGGCCCTGCCTCCTCTTCTCTTGTGGACAATGTACCCTGTAAGTACATCTGATTGGTAGCTCCTAAATGATGGTCAGTACTCAAGATTCAGAAAAATCTGGGAAACCTGTGTTTATCTTCCCCCTTTTGCATGCAGAAAGTGGGTTATGCCTCCTACACTGTTGGTGGGAATGCAAACTAGTACAGCCACTATGGAGAACAGTGTGGAGATTCCTTAAAAAATTGCAAATAGAACTACCTTATGACCCAGCAATCCCACTTCTGGGCATACACACCGAGGAAACCAGAATTGAAAGAGACACATGTACCCCAATGTTCATCGCAGCACTGTTTATAATAGCCAGGACATGGAAACAACCTAGATGTCCATCAGCAGATGAATGGATAAGAAAGCTGTGGTACATATACACAATGGAATATTACTCAGCTGTTAAAAAGAATTCATTTGAATCAGTTCTGATGAGATGGATGAAACTGGAGCCGACTATACAGAGTGAAGTAAGCCAGAAAGAAAAACACCAATACAGTATACTAACACATATATATGGAATTTAGGAAGATGGCAATGACGACCCTGTATGCAAGACAGGGAAAGAGACACAGATGTGTATAACGGACTTTTGGACTCAGAGGGAGAGGGAGAGGGTGGGATGATTTGGGAGAATGACATTCTAACATGTATACTATCATGTGAATTGAATCGCCAGTCTATGTCTGACGCAGGATGCAGCATGCTTGGGGCTGGTGCATGGGGATGACCCAGAAAGATGTTATGGGGAGGGAGGTGGGAGGGGGGTTCATGTTTGGGAATGCATGTAAGAATTAAAGATTTTAAAATTTAAAAAATAAAAAACTAAAAAAAAAATATATAAATAAGATCAATAAGTCAATCAAAAAAAAAAAAAAAGAAAGTGGGTTATGATGAAAGTTGAGTCAACTGACCACAATCTCTAATATGCAAAGAGTTCCTATGAATCAATAAGGAAAGAATGATGAACTGATTACCAAAAATAATTCATAGAAAACAAAATTTTAAAAATTTATACGCTATAATAGAATGTTCCTCTTCATTAGCAATCAAGGAAGAACATTATATAGTTAAATTTTGTATAGTTAGAGCTGAAGTTCAAAGTGGCTAAAATAATAAGTTATCTCTAATATATACAGCAAGAAGAAGCTCTCATTGACCTATTGACCTGTATTGGGAAAGTAAGGTTATTCAGATTTCCCTGCCCTTTTAAATTATTTTCAATTAATACTTACAATCCTTTGACCAAACAGCACTTAATCTAGCAATCTGCCCTTCAGGAATACTTAAATTTGCACAAAGAGATATGTGTAAAGAGCTTATTGTATTATGGTTTGATATCAAACAATTAGAAATAACTTAAGCTAGTAAAGTAATGCTCAAAATTCTCCAAGCCAGACTTCAGCAATACGTGAACCATGAACTTCCTGATATTCAAGCTGGTTTTAGAAAAGGCAGAGGAACCAGAGATCAAATTGCCAACATCCACTGGATTATGGAAAAAGCAAAGAGAGTTCCAGAAAAACATCTATTTCTGCTTTATTGACTATGCCAAAGCCTTTGACTGTGGGGATCACAATAAACTGTAGAAAATTCTGAAAGACATGGGAATACAAGACCACCTGACCTCACTCTTGAGAAATCTGTATGCAGGTCAGGTCAGGAAACAGCAGTTAGAACTGGACATGGAACAACAGACTGGTTCTAAATAGGAAAAGGAGTACGCCAAGGCTGTATATTGTCACCCTGCTTATTTAACTTCTATGCAGAGTATATCATGAGAAATGCTGGACTGGAAGAAACACAAGCTGGAATCAAGATTGCTGGGAGAAATATCAATAATCTCAGATATGCAGATGACACCACCCTTATGGCAGAAAGTGAAGAGGAACTCAAAAGCCTCTTGATGAAAGTAAAAGAGGAGAGTGAAAAAGTTGGCTCAACATTCAGAAAACGAAGATCATGGTATCTGGTCCCATCACTTCATGGCAAATAGATGGGGAAACAGTGGAAACAGATGCAGACTTTATTTTGGGGGGCTCCAAAATCACTGCAGATGGTGATTGCAGCCATGAAATTAAAAGACGCTTACTCCTTGGAAGAAAAGTTATGATCAACCTAGATAGCATGTTCAAAAGCAGAGACATTACTTTGCCGAATAAGGTCCGTCTAGTCAAGGCTATGGTTTTTCCTGTGGTCATGTATGGATGTGAGAGTTGGACTGTGAAGAAGGCAGAGCGCCAAAGAAGTGATGCTTTTGAACTGTGGTGTTGGAGAGGACTCTTGAGGGTCCCTTGGACTGCAAGGAGATCCATCCAGTCCATTCTGAAGGAGATCAACCCTGGGATTTCTTTGGTAGGAATGATGGTAGAGCTGAAGCTCCAGTACTTTTTCCACCTTGTGCAAAGAGTTGACTCATTGGAAAAGACTCTGATGCTGGGAGGGATTGTGGGCAGGAGGAGAAGGGGACGACCGAGGATGAGATGGCTGGATGGCATCACTGACTCGATGGACGTGAGTCTGAGTGAACTCCGGGAGTTGGTGATGGACAGGGAGGCCTGCCGTGCTGCAATTCATGGTGTCGGACACGACTGCGCGACTGAACTGAACTGAAGCATTCATTGAAAAGGCAGTATTTAAATTGTACAATCATGTTATGGAATTTTATACAGATTTTTTTGACAACTATTTTATAAAGACTGACATGATAAAGGTCCGTGAACATTAAGTGAAGTCACTCAGTCGTGTCTGACTCTTTGCAACCCCATGGACTGTTGCCTACCAGGCTCCTCTGTCCTTGGGATTTTCCAGGCAATAGTACTAGAGTGGATTGCCATTTCCTTCTCCAGGGGATCTTCCCCATCCAGGGATCGAACCCGAATCTCCCACATTGTAGACAGACACTTTACCATCTGAGCCACCAGGGAAGTCTTATGAGTGAAGTCGCTCAGTAGTGTCCAACTCTTTGCCACCCCATGCACTGTAGCCTACCAAGCTCCTCCATCCATGGGATTTTCCAGGCAATAGTACTAGAGTGGATTGCCATTTCCTTTTCCAGGGGATCTTCCCGACCCAGGGATCGAACCCAGGTCTCCCGCATTGGAGGCAGACTCTTGAACCTGTGAGCCACCAGGGAATCCCATGAACATTAGTAAATGTAAAAGCAAGTTGCAGAACTATAGTGAGATATTGTTTTTGAAAAAGAAAACATGCATGTAGCCTATCTATCCCCATATCTCTACCAAAAAAAAAATCTCAATAATGTCTACACTGGTGATTTGTTGTGAATGTGTGCATGTGTGTGAAAGGTTCTGGAAGAAAGCACCTTACCCTGTTACCAATGGTTACGTCAGAATAGTGGGTTTGGAGAGGAGACTTTGATTTTTTCTCTGCATATTTTTATATTGTTAGAATATTTTACAAGTTGAAGTGCTCTTGTAAGTGAAAAAAGCATGATGTACGAAGGAAAATTCTGCTAGATTGTTCCCTAAAACCCTCATTCCAAATGTTGTCAACAATAATTTTCAAGATAATCATCATAGAATATCCTTGAGGCCTAAAAACTTGCCTACGAAATCTTCTGAGATTTGTCTGTCTGATAATCATCAAATCTTTCAAGTTAGTTAACCTCAATACCATTCCTAGGGCCTGCCCATTCCACACACAGTCTTTGCCTATTATAACACTGTGTCTCCAGTTTGCAATAGATGTTATTGAATGATGCTACTGCTAAATTTCAGCCTAACAAAATATGGCTCAGAACCTTACCAAACAGACCTAAAATACAAATCCCAGGATAATGTGCATTTATTTTGGCCACTCCTTGGTTCAAAAGAAACTGCTAAATTTTTAAAAATTAGTAGTAAAAATGGCTAATAAGGCTGTATTTATCTTTGCTTTTTATAAATTGTCTGATTTCCATGCAGCTTTCTTTGTGTGATTTTTGGCCCTCAGAATTTAATGAGAATAAAAGTCATATGATGCAACATTGGGGCCATTTTTTCCTTCAAGTTACCAAATCCAGACATCCCCAGAAAATGATACTGCCTCTTAGCATTACAGGAAAGCATCTCACCAAAGCTCATGGGGGCACACCCAAACTGAGAAAATACTTTCAAAGAGCAATAGCCAGCTTTGCTTTGCACAGATCTTTACTATGAAGCTGATTAGAAGAGCTATTCAAACCATTTAAAGTTTGAGATATACTGGGTAATTCCTAGCTCATATTATAAGCCCAGGATAAGAACAGTCTTAATAAATTAATCTGTAAACTAGGGGGAATGCAAAATTATGCTGATTAGAGACAGATAATTATTATAACAAATAAAGAGTTAAAAAAATGAAAACATCCTATCTTTCCATATAGGATTTCATTCTGTCACCTGGAATTCTTCAATATAAATAAACATATTCTCTAGAAATAAATGTTAGCTGAAACATGTATTTTTTCCCCTTTGCAACTGATGGTTGTCTCAGGCTAAGAAAACTCAAACCATTTTGACTTCTTAATTCTCTTCCTCTCACTTTTATTCTTTTATCATTTGGAGGGAAATCTCAATGTAAAACAAGTCTTCATTCCCAAAGTCTCAAATTTTGTCTCTTTGAATTCTGATTTTGAAGCAAGTTTCCCATGTAATCTTTGCAAACTGAGGTCTCCAAATCAAGTCAATTTTGAATTATTTAATGTGGAAAGAAGCAGTTAGTTTGGGGTCCTCAGTGTCACAGAGACCGTTCTGGAGAATGGCTTCAGACAAAGGGGCTGGGCCAGGGAGAAGGCCACGTGTCCTGCAGCACTGGCTTCTGTTAACATTAATAACCATCACAATCGTGTGTGTCTTGTTCCAGCCCCACTGGCTACCTTCCTATCACCAGAATAAAATATTGGCTTTCTACTTACTTTTCTCCTTTTTCCCATATGCTAATTTCCACCCTTCATTTAGAATCAGTTTAAATTCAACCAATAGTTTTACAATTCCTTAGTCTTTCCTGGTCTGGAAATCTCTTCTTGCTTTGTCAATTCAGATCCATAACCGTCAAGAAATTTTCAGTGCATGTTTGCTTATGTCAATGATAATTGTATAAAAATAGCATCTGCTTTCCAAAAGTATTGGGACCTTCAAGCTAAGGTCCCAATTCTAACACATTTTTTGCATTAAAATTTAAGGTATAGTTCTCCCTCTTTTGTGTACAGTTCTTCAAGTTTTCACAGGTGTATATAGTCATGTAGCCATCAGGGTCAAGATGTAGGGTCCTTCAAATAATTCCTCTATCCCCCTTTCTAGTCAACCTCTACACACATCCCCAGATCCTAGCAGACATGGATCTATTTTCTGTCCATAGTTTTATTTTTGCAAAAGTGTTATATAAATGGAATCCTATGTTCTGATCTGGCCTCTTTAACTTAATACGTTAAAGATGCATCTATGTGGTTGCATGTTTCAACAGTTCATTCCTTTTACTGATGGATAGTATTCCATTTTATGGATATACTGCAGTTGGTTTATCAGCACTCCAGGTGATGGATATTTGAGTGTTTTTCAGTCTGGGATGACTATGAGTTTAATATCTTTTGAACATCCAACTACAGGTTTTTTTGTGAAGACAGGTTTTCATTTCATTTGGGTAAATACCTATGAGTGGGATGTTAGGTGTGTTTAACTTCTAAATATTTTCTGTTGTACCCCACCTCCTTGTATGCTGCTTTATATAACAGATGTTGGTTGGGCTCCCTTCATTTAATGGTCTGGGTAAAATTTGTTCAAAGTCACAAACTATTTGTTCATAATTCTCTCCTAATGTCAGTATGTTTTGGGGAATTTCACTTTGATGGGTACCACTGCATCTGATTTCTGGGTCCTTTAGTGATGCTCTTCCCACCACTAATAACCTCGATTCAAAATTTGCAACAGCTTCAAATTAATTATATACTGTCCAGTTACATAAATGCATGAGTAAGTATTACAGATTTTACTGAAAGTTCATAGGGACCATAAGTTGTGAGGGTGAAAGTGTTACATTTTACAACCCACAGAAAATGACTAAAAATTACATCTTAAACAACCCTGTCCTTTTTTGGAATCCCAACTTGGACACTCATCATTCTGACTTCTTTCTATTCTTGCCCTTATAGAAGCTAGTCTTTTTTTTTTTTTCATGGTAGCAAGTGATAGGATATATTAAAGAGAAGGAAAATACAGAGCTCTCTGCATAGACACTGAGAGAGGTAAAGAGTCCCCAGGAGCTAGTCTTGTTAACTTCTCTCTAAGCCTAAAACAAATTTCCTCCTTCCATATCAGGGCAACTCATCTTTTCCTGTCTGCTATTTCCAATGGTGCATATGTAAACTTAGAAGAGCAAAACAATGCTTTCCTGTTGAGATTATTTTCCCTACCTAGAATATGACAGTTTCTTCTTAAAAATGCTATTTTTAGTTAAGTTCTAATTTCTTGAAAGCTGATAATTCTTATATGGTTGTTGTTATTCAGTTGCTGAGTCATGTCTGACTCTTTGCAACTCCATGGACTATAGCATGCCAGGCTCCTCTTTCCTCTACTGTCTCCCAGTGTTTGCTCAAATTCATGTCCATTGAGTCAGTGGTACTATTTAACCACCTCTTCCTCTGTCACCCCCTTCTCCTATTGCCTTCAGTCTTTCCTACCATCAGGGTTTTTTCCAATGAGTCAGCTCTGTGCATCAGATGGCCCAAGTATTAGAGCTTCAGCTTATGTCCTTCCAATGAATATTCAGGGTTGATTTCCTTTAGGATTGACTGGATTGATCTCTTTGCTGTTCAAGGGACTCTCGAAAGTCTTCTCCACCACCACAATTTGAAACCATCAATTTTTTAGCATGGTCCACCTGTCATATGGAGTTAGTCCAACTTTATGATCCATAAAGCCCAACTCTCATATCTGTACATGACTACTGGAAAAACAATAGCTTTGGCTATATGGACCTTGTAAGCAAAGTGATGTCAGTTTGTTGTCTAGGTTTGTCATAACTTTCCTTCAAGGAGCAAGTGTCTTTTAATTTCATGGCTGCAATCACTGTCTGCAGTGATTCTGGAGCTCGAGAAAAGAAAATCTGTCACTGCTTCCACTTTTTCCCCTTCTATTTGAAAGGTGAAGAATTACAGATATTTGTGCAATCAATCTACCATGCTTACAAAATCAGAATATTTCACTAATTAGAAGATCTAATTTTTCTATAATTCAAAATCAGCAAAATTTTACCTTTATTCGGCTCATGAACACAAAGCTAATTAAAGTAAACTTCACATTTCATTTAAAACCATATCATTTTCCCCTAATAAAAAGCTAAAGCCACATTGTTGGATTCCTTTCAATTTAATAAACTACACATAACCTAAAGCTAGAATAGTACCACTATGGTTTTCTGTCAGTTATTTTAGTCAATACCATTGAATCTGTTTAAATAAAACACTAAAATGGTTATATAAAAAGCTTTAAATAAAAAGAAAATATGAAATAAAAAAGAAGCTAAATTATAACTTGCTGTTGTTTAGTCACTAAATCATGTCCAACTCTTGTGACCCTGTGGACAGCCCACTAGGCTCCTCTGTCCATGGGAATTCCCAGACAAGAATACTGAGTGGGTTGCCATTTCCTTCTCCAGGGGATCTTCCCAACCCAGGGACTGAATCCTTGTCTCCTGCATTGGCAGATGGGTTTTTACCACTGAGCCAACAGGGAAGCCTCCAAGTGATAACTTAGAAATTCCCTAATATGCTCTATTTTGGAGCGAGGGTGATTTTATGAAGTTATACATATACATAGTTTAAAGAGTAAAATGTGAAACAGTTTTCCAAGCTTGAAACAGCAATTTCCTAAATCCCTGCAGTCACTATCTTCTTTCAACAGGCAACTCTCTGCAACCTTTTACATCTATTCTTTTTGTTTAGATAGCCACAAGCTTAAAATTCCATTCTTATGTTGCCTCCTCTCAATTTTCAATCTTGGGTGTTTTCTGTTGTTTTCCTGTTATGGAAAGTGATGAATCATGTGTGATCTCTCCTGCATCTTCCTGCTCCCTTCCTCCCCACCCCATAATGCACTTTCCCCCCTCTTCCCATCCTCTTATTCCAATCTGGGTTAGAGCAATATGCAAATATTATTATAGGAATACTTTCTGCAGGTCTTCTGTGTAATATACATAATTATTTTCCATGCTGGTGTTTTGTTTATAATGTTTCCATACTCTCTCTGTATTTTTTTAGCAATGCAACGCCAAATTCTCTGCCAATTATTTATCTTTCCTCTTTAATTATTGAGATATATCATTATCCAATAATTTTATCTCTCATATAAGTTTCTCCCAAAGCCCTGCAGCTTGCTTTCATTGTCTTGTGCCTAGAAAATCAATATCTTTCTGATGATTCTCTTTATCTCTTCCATAAGTTGGAGTCTCTATTTTCTTAGCCCTTCATTTCCTCTCCCCTTGATTTCTTTATTTCTTTGGTTGCGCACATCCTCCAAAAACTTCCTCAAGAAACGTGTTGGAGATCTTGCGTGTCTAAAAATATGCTATCCTCAGATTAAGTGACAAGTTGCTGAAGTATAGAATTCTATTTGAAAATAAATTTTGTTTGGAATTTTGAAGGAATTTCTCTGTCACTTACAGCATCCAGTGTCATCTATAGCTATTTAGTGTTGGCCATGAGCAGTTCAAGTCTATTTCAATTTTTACTCTTCCATCTGTGACTTTTTTTTTTTTTCCTCATAGTATCTTCTGTGTCCCGTAAGCCTGACATCTCTTCAGTGTTTTGACATAGGAACATTTCCATCCATTGTGTCTGGCACTTGCTGAGTTCCTTTAAATTAGAATTTTATATATCTTTATTCTGGGGAATTTCTTGAGTTGTGGTTTCCTCCTCTCTGTTTCCCTGATATCTCTGTCTGAAATTCCAACTTTTTTTTTTAACTTTTACAACTTTTGGATTGGTACTGTAGCTTTCTTTTCTACTCTTACTTTCCATCTCTGTCTTTATGCTTTTCCTCTTGTGGAGATATTCTCAACTTTATTTTCCAAGACTTCCATGGAGTTTTTACATCTGTTCTCACGTTTCAATCTCTAAGAACTCTTTTTACTGTCTGAACATTTCTTTTTCATAATATATTTCTTCTCCTCGCAATATGTTTCTTTCTAAGTAGTTCCCTGCCCCCCACCTCCCGCCATTTCTTTCGGCTTTAATCTTCCACGCTATGTATTTCCCCACTGTCTGGTGTCCTTGACTGTCTGCTTGTATTTAAACCTAGGGACCCCACAAATGCTGGTGGGCTTTGTCGACTCTGGGCTTTACTGTAGAGGCATCTAAGGAAGCTCTCTGGGGGAACGGTTAATGAAAGAGTCTTTACCTCTTTCTTTTTTGGACATGTCAGTATCCCCAGAGGAAGACTTCTGATTTCCTGGCTAGAAGGTGGTCTTGCTGCCAGCATTCTGGTAACTAAATAGGAAAAAATGGCTGAGGGTTAAGTATGGAGATTTTCACCCTTAAGCTTAGAAGAGTAACAATTAATCACAGTTTACTCGGGACTGAGGTGTTTCCTGGAATGCAAGATTTTTTAGTGTTAAAAGCAGTAGAGAACAGTATTACTTTAGCCTTGTGAAGTGCTATAAAGGGTGCTGTTCTGGCCCTTTTTTGGAGTGTTCTTCCCCAAGGTCAAGCGGACCTGTCCATCACCTCTAAACTATGCTTTAGAATTCCTGTGCAAATGATCTCAAGCCTGCTCAAGGGACAGTGTGGGTTCCTTATCTCATTCCATCCTTTTTAGGGTGAATAATTTCACCCCCTGAAACCAAGGGATGGCCCAGGAGTTTAACAGAGCTTGAACAGGAGGACCCAGTCTCCACATGTGCTCATTTGAGGCCCCTGACAAGGAACAACATGGGGAGAGAGGGGAGGGTAAGCCAGGAGCTGGGCCCCTGGGACTCTTGCTGTGGGTTCTGAAAGTGAGCTTGATTTTTCATTGTGATATCTACTTCACTCCAAACTGTGCCTATACCTCTTTAGTCCAGAGACCTCTCAGTTAACCTTTCCCATTACTGTATTTCTTACATCTTACCAGGATGCAGGAGGGCAGTTGCCCAGCTACATGGAGGGGCAGTGGGCTCTTGTAATCATACCTCCTTATGAGCCTGCCACCAAAACTATCGTGGCACCATCTTCACTCTCACTTCAGGAATACCCAGCGCTGCCAGTTTCTGATCTATTGGAGGCCAGCAGGCTGTTAAGTGGATCGCTTCTCGTCTTTCCCCACTTCAGGCTTGTTATTTAGCTTTCTTTCATTTGTGAAGTCAGGTTCCTCCCATCTAGTCATGTCCCCTCTTCCAGCATCTTGTGGATGTAGTTACTGCTCCAGTCTTTGTCTTAGTTAGTTTAGTTCAGTCACTTACTCGTGTCCGACTCCTTGCGACCCCATGAATCACAGCACGCCAGGCCTCCCTGTCCATGACCAACTCCCGGAGTTCACCCAAGCTCATGTCCATCGAGTCAGTGATGCCATCCAGCCATCTCATCCTCTGTCATCCCCTTCTCCTCCTGCTCCCGATCCCTCCCAGCATCAGAGTCTTTTCCAATGAGTCAACTCTTCACATGAGGTGGCCAAGGTACTGGAGCTTCAGCTTTAGCATCATTCCTTCCAAAGAACACCCAGGATTGATCTCCTTTAGGATGGACTGGTTGGATCTCCTTGCAGTCCAAGGGACTCTCAGGAGTCTTCTCCAACACCAACACCACAGTTCAAAAGCATCAATTCTTCGCTGCTCAGCTTTCTTCACAGTCCAACTCTCACTTCCATATATGACCACTGGAAAAACCATAGCCTTGACTAGACGGACCTTTGTTGGCAAAGTAATGTCTCTGCTTTTGAATATACTATCTAGGTTGGCCATAACTTTCCTTCCAAGGAGTAAGCATCTTTTAATTTCATGGCTGCACTCACCATCTGCAGTGATTTTGGAGCCCAAAAAATAAAGTCTGACACTGTTTCTCCTGTTTCCCCATCTATTTCCCATGAAGTGATGGGACCGGATGCCATGATCTTACTTTTCTGAATGTTGAGCTTTAAGCCAACTTTTTCACTCTCCTCTTTTACTTTCATCAAGAGGTTTTTTAGGTCTTCTTCACTTTCTGCCATAAGGGTGGTGTCATCTGCATATCTGAGGTTATTGATATTTCTCCCAGCAATCTTGATTCCAGCTTGCGCTTCTTCCAGTCCAGCGTTTCTCATGATGTACTCTGCATAGAAGTTAAATAAGCAGGGTGACAATATGCAGCCTTAACGTACTCCTTTTCCTATTTGGAACCAGTCTGTTTTTCCATGCCCAGTTCTTACTGTTGCTTCCTGACCTGCGTATAGGTTTCTCAAGAGGCAGGTTAGGTGGTCTGGTATTCCCATCTCTTTCAGAATTTTCCACAGTTTGTTGTGATGCACACAGTCAAAGGCTTTGGCATAGTCAATAAAGGAGAAATAGATGTTTTTCTGGAATTCTCTTGCTTTTTCCATGACCCAGTGGATATTAGCAATTTGATCTCTGGTTCCTCTGCCTTTTCTAAAATTAGCTTGAACATCTCGAAGTTCATGGCTCATGTATCGCTGAAGCCTGACTTGGAGAATTTTGAGCATTACTTTACTAGCGTGTAAGGGACTTCCCTGGTGGTTCAGATGATAAAGCATCTGTCTACAACGCGGGAGTCCCGGGTTCAATCCCTGGGTTCGATCCCTGGGTTGGGAAGATCCCCTGGAGAAGGAAATGGCAATTCACTCCAGTACTATTGCCTGGAAAATCCTATGGACAGAGGAGCCTGGTAGGCTACAGTCCATGGGGTTGCAAAGAGTCAGACTAGCGTGTGAGATGAGTGCAATTGTGCCAGTAGTTTGAGCATTATTTGGCATTGCCTTTCTTTGGGATTGGAATGAAAACTGACCTTTTCCAGTCCTTTGTCTTAGTAGCTCTTAATTTTTTAATTGCTGTGTTAAATTACAACTATGTTAATAGAGTTTACTGTGTTCAATCCCTGGGTTGGGAAGATCCCCTGAAGAAGGAAAAGGCTATGCACTCCAGTATTTTGGCCTGGAGAATTCCAGGGACTATACAGTCCATAGGGTTACAAAGAGTCAGACACGACTGAGCAACTTTCACTTGATATAGTTTATAGAAGGAAATAAAGAAAGTATGTATATTCAATCATCCAGCTCTACTAGAAAGTTAAAATGCCACAATATTTCCAGGAACATAGTAAACAGGAAGAACAAGAATAAACTTGGGGTAAGGATGTGGGTGAGAAATTGAGAGAGAAACAGGCAATGCCCATTTGATCTCATGTAATTTCAGGATGAAACACCATCCTGAAATTACGTGAGATAACATCTATCAGTTTGTTTGCCACCAAATATATTATATCAGACAAACATACAGCTGCCCTGGAATGGGCTGAGACAGCAAAGGGAATCACATTTCTTTCCAAGATATTATTTCTGACCTCTGCTGGTGATAAACTATAGTGATTGTCCTACTTTATATACAGGTGGAGAACAAAAGCAAACCAAAGCTCTCAAGTGGTAAGATAAGTACATGTAAGAGAACTTAAAAAAAAAAAAAGATTAAATGTTTTGGGAGGGTGTCATAAAAACAACTCTGTAGCCTCACCTTGGGGCCTCCCTGGTGGCTCAGTGGTAAAGAAATCACCTGCAGTGCAGCAGCCACAAAAGACATGAGTTCGATCTCTGGGTTGGGAAGACATCCTGGAGGAGAGCATGGCAACCCATTCCAGTATTCTGGACAAAGGAGCATAGCAGGCTGCAGTCCATAGAAGCGTAGAGTCAGATACGACTAACGTGACTTAGCAGGCACACATGCACGCAGCCTGACTTCAGCCTTGGTTCCTAGTGATGCCGCATTTCTGGGAGAGTGAAGGCTGTTGGCAGCACCTGCAAAGCTAGAACTCGCATGACTGTGGAAGGACAGGGTTTTCTACTGGGGAGCACAGCCACCCATGCACTCAGTACAGCCCCACCATACACTGAGTACAACCCCTATACACTCAGTAGAGCCCATTCCTTTTGGCGTGAAGGTAGGTTCTGGACAGACAGAGCAGTAGGTGTTGCTGTCAAGGCCAGACCGAAACCCACATTAGCTCAGAGAAAAGGCACTGCCCTTGACTTTGTGTCTAACATGGACTCATGCAATGCCTGATTTCAATGAAAACTTCAGTAATCCCCCTTTATATGCAAGAAAATAGAAAGCCAGAGAGGTTTGCATAATTTACCCACAGGCCTCAGTGGCAATTTGTCAGTGAAACTGGGAATCCCATCCAATTCTGTCTAGTTCTCTAAACCATGTATTAGTACCATGAGTCTGGGTGGAGGCAAGGACTTCCATTGTACAAATGGTTGCTACTATGGTTTTCCAGTCAGAAAGGTGACTAGGGCTGAGGTCCCTAGGGCTCAGGTGCCTTGGGAAGCATGGTCTAGGCAGCAGAGAGTGTCTGGAAAGTGCGTCTTCTTTACTGTGAGGTGCAATCACCTTTCCTTCCATGAAGGATCCCACTCACTTTCAGATGTCAAATCTTCTGTCCTTGGATCACACTCCCATTTTAAGGAGAGTGAATTCACATCATTTAGTGTCCTGACATCTTCTGGTTCATGGCATTCTACAAGTTTTTGGTTACTTTTCTGATTGTAGAATGGGTGTGTTTGTTTCATATTAAGGACCTCAGCCAATTGACATCATATAGGGACATATGGCAGAGGGGAATCTTCTTTCTTGGGTTTAAGATTTATTTTCAGTCATTCTAAACTACTTTTAATCCAATATCCCTCCCCAATCCCCCAAAAAGCCTCACTGGATTAGATTTCCTCAGAAATTATTTCAAATTCTGGAAGACTTGATAACATGTTGAGATAAAAATGCCCATGGTCATACCAATTGACATGTCAGCCATTCACACTGGCCATGAGAATCATATAAGAGCACAGCTCAGAGACTTCAGGGTGAGACAGTTCTCCAGGGGAGAGGACTATTGTGAGCTGTTCGCAGGTGACACTTGCAACAGAAGATGATGAGTGCAATGGGAACCAGGGCACAGACCCCCACAGCATCCTGACTCCCCTTCACAGCACAAACATCAGCTTGATTCAGTGGCTCTCTGAGTCTCTGCTTCTCTCTGATGGTCTTTCTCATCTGCTCCCACTTCCAAATATTTGAGTTCATTTTTGTTATTTGACCTTTTAATTTTAGAAATGAAAGGATATCCAATATGACTTAAAACTAGGAAAGCACCCATATGATCATCATTCAAAATTAGCGACAGTTAATATTTCCTTGTATTTGCCTTCAGAAGCAAATAAAACATTACATAGTCCCTTTCAGTTAGAAACCCCCTGGTTCCCATTCCCTAAGCTCCTCTCTAAAGGTAAAAACACTCAATGGTGAGTTTCTTTCATTCCATGTTTTACACCCTAAACAATAACCAGAATAGAATATATGTGTGTTTTATTTACATAAAAGGTGCCAGGGTGTATATTTCCTTTTTTAACTTTTAAATTATGTTTTAAAGATATAGCCATTTTATTTTTGTATCATGCCTTACAGTTTTCTACAAATCAGCCTCCAACTTTGCAGAATTCTTTTTTTTTTAATTTTTTTCATTTTTTTTATTTTTTAAATTTTAAAATCTTTAATTCTTACATGCGTTCCCAAACATGAACCCCCCTCCCACCTCCCTCCCCATAACATCTCTCTGGGTCATCTTAATTTGGTCCTTATTGACTTATTAGGCACAATTGTATTTCCAAAGAGAGTCAGATGACCCTTGGGTAGGCTTGATTAATAATGGGCTAGCCTGATATTAATGGATCACTGGATCACACAATCCTTTTTTCTTTTGGCCTTAATTATTCCCAGGTCTGGGAAAACTTACTGAATGGAATCAAATGTTTTTGTTGTTGTTCAGTTGCTCAGTTGTGTCCGAATCTTTGCGACCCCATGAACTGCAGCACGCCAGGCTTCCCTGTCCTTCACCATCTCCCAGAGCTTGCTCAAACTCATTTCCATTGAGTCAGTGACAACACCCAACCATTTTATCCTCTATTTTCCCCTTCTCCTCCCACCTTCAATCTTTCCCAACATCAGGGTCTTTTCATATGAGTCAGTTCTTCACATCAGGTGGCCAAACTACTGGAGTTTCAGCTTCAGTATCAGTCTTCCAGTATAGTCAGGACTGATTTCCTTTATGATGGACTGGTTGGATCTCCTTGCAGCCCAAGGGACTCTCAAGAGTCTTCTCCAACACCACAGCTCAAAAGCATCAATTCTTTGGTGCTCAGCCTTCCTTACAGGCCAACTCTCACATCCATACATGATTACTGGAAAAGCCAAAGCTTTGACTAGACAGATTTTTGTTGGCAAAGTGATGTCTCTGCTTTTTAATATGAAGTCTAGGTTTGTTATAGCTTTTCTTCCAAGAGGCAAGCGTCTTTTAATTTCATGGCTGCAGTCACCATCTGCAGTGATTTTGGAGCCCAAAATAATAAAGTCTGTCACTGTTTCCCTTCTTTCCCCATCTAATTGCCATGAAGTGGTGGGATAAGATGCCATGATCTTCGTTTTCTGAAGGTTGAGTTTTAAGTGAGCTTTTTCACTCTCCTCTTTCACTTTCATCAAGAGCCTCATTATTTTCTCTTCGCTTTCTGCCATAAGGGTGGTGTCATCTGTATATCTGAGATTATTGAAATTTCTCCTGGTAATCTTGATTCCAGCTTGTGCTTCATCCAACCTAGCATTTCACATGATGTACTGGGCATATAAGTTATGCAGATCTTATGTCAAATGAGATAATGCTCATTTGATAGGGAACAAATAAGATGGTGCTTTAATCACAGTTGATGCTCATAGATATTCCCTTATCTTCTACATGCCTGTGTACTTGTCCGGATGTTAGTTTTCAGTGTCTAATTTGTTATCAGCTTCACTGAGTTTGTTTGCTTTTTGTAACAGTGTTGAAAGATTTGAAAACTTTCAGTAAATATTTTGGCACTAAAAAAAAAAAATGTAGGGTCACCATGATTCATCTTCACATCTGACTTCCTACTTAGATTCAACATGATAATACCTTTGATTTTCTTAAGAACTTAAGAACCTTTCATGACTTCATAACATTTAGTGATGAATATCCTAGCTTTTTGTCTTGCTTTCAAGGTCACCACCCACAGTTTGGCTTTAGCCAACATCCCTAGATATTTTTCCTACAATTTCTCAAAAAGGATTATAGATGGCGGTCAGTCTGAAACAAAATCTTGTACATTCTCCATCTCTATGCCTGTACTTTTGTCCATGTCCTCTTGTAAACATTCTTTCTCACTGTGAAACATTGCTTATGAAACATTAAGTAACAATGAAATGTTACTTAGTCTAGTTGACCTATTCTCCTCAATGTCACCATGTGGGAGCCTTGCCTCCTCCTGCTGTGTACAGTTTGACCAGTCACTAGCAAATCAAAATCATGAAGGCTGGGGGAAGGGCAATCACATGCATTATCTCATTTACTTGAAGGTAAAAATCCAGTGGAATTAGCACTATTCTGATAAGGAAACTGAGGCTTAGAAGGGCATGGTGTTTAATACATGTAGATTAGATATCTTCTCACACTGGGGTGCTATAATATTCTTGCCAGTTAATTCTCAATGAGTATTTACCATTTAATCCCTTGTCATGGATTACAGAAGTTAAAAAAGTGGTTCATATGGTTTCTCTTCCTGACATCTACCTTAAAGTACAGTGGCTTACTCGTACATGTTTTGTGAGAAAACAAATATCCAGATTTTTTTGCCCCTTCATCTAATCTGATTCTCTCACCCTTTCTCGCTTTCTCTCTTTCTCTCTTTCTCTCTTTCACACACACACACACACACACACACACACACACACACACACACACATACACACGGGTTGGTGCTGACTTGCACTTTCAGTCCCAGCAAACTTTACCTTTTAATACCTGAGTCTTGCTTCTCTCACATTGCACCTCTTTAGTGGCCAAGTAAATATTCTGAGATCCACCTTCACTATCTAAATGGACAACTAGGTTGAGTTCAGTCACTAAGCCGTGTCCGACTCTTTGCAACCCCATGAATCACAGCATGCCAGGCCTCCCTGTCCATCACCAACTCCTGGAGTTCACTCAGACTCACGTCCATCGAGTCAGTGATAACATCCAGCCATCTCATCCTCGGTTGTCCCCTGCTCCTCCTGCCCCCAATCCCTCCCAGTATCAGTCTTTTCCAATGACTCAACTCTTCGCATGAGGTGGCCAAAGTACTGGAGTTTCAGCTTTAGCATCATTCCTTCCAAAGAAATCGCAGGGCTCATCTCCTTCAGAATGGACTGGTTGGATTTCCTTGCAGTCCAAGGGACTCTCAAGAGTCTTCTCCAACACCACAGTTCAAAAGCATCAATTCTTTGCCGCTCTGCCTCCTTCACAGTCCAACTCTCACATCCATACATGACCACTGGATAAACCATAGCCTTGACTAGACAGACCTTAGTTGGCAAAGTAATGTCTCTGCTTTAGAATATACTATCTAGGTTGGTCATAACTTTGCTTCCCAGGAGTAAGCGTCTTTTAATTTCATGGCTGCAATCACCACTTGCAGTGATTTTGGAGCCCCCAAAAATAATGTCTGACATTGTTTCCACTGTTTCCCCATCTATTTTCCATAAAGTGATGGGACTGGATGCCATGATCTTTGTTTTCGGAATGTTGAGCTTTAAGCCAACTTTTTCACTCTCCTCTTTCACTTTCATCAAAAGGCTTTTGAGTTCCTCTTCACTTTCTGCCATAAGGGTGGTGTCATCTGCATATCTGAGGTTATTGTTGTTTCTCCCAGCAATCTTGATTCCAGCTTGTGTTTCTTCCAGTCCACCGTTTCTTATGATGTACTCTGCATAGAAGTTAAATAAGCAGGGTGACAATATACAGCCTTGACGTACTCCTTTTCCTATTTGGAACCAGTCTGTTGTTCCATGTCCAGTTCTAACTTTTGCTTCCTGACCTGCATACAGATTTCTCAAGAGGCAGGTTAGGTGGTCTGGTATTCCCATCTCTTTCAGTTTTTTCCACAGTTTATTGTGATCCACACAGTCAAAGGCTTTGGCATAGCCAATAAAGCAGAAATAGATATTTTTCTGGAACTCTCTTGCTTTTTCCATGATTCAGCGGATGTTGGCCATTTGATCTCTGGTTCCTCTGCCTTTTCTAAAACCAGCTTGAACATCAGGAAGTTCACAGTTCAAGTATTGCTGAAGCCTGGCTTAGAGAATTTTGAGCATTACTTTACTAGCATGTGAGATGAGTGCAATTGTGTGGTAGTTTGAGCATTCTTTGGCAGTGCCTTTCTTTGGAATTGGAATGAAAACTGACCTTTTCCAGTCCTGTGTCCACTGCTGAGTTTTCCAAATTTGCTGGCATATTGACTGCAGCACTTTCACAGCATCATCTTTCAGGATTTGAAACTGCTCAACTGGAATTCCATCACCTCCACTAGCTTTGTTCATAGTGATGCTTTCTAAGGCCCACTTGACTTCACATTTCAAGATGTCTGGCTCTAGATTAGTGATCACACCATCATGATTATCTGGGTGGTGAAGATCTTTTTTGTACAGTTCTTCTGTGTATTCTTGCCACCTCTTCTTAATATCTTCTGCTTCTGTTAGGTCCATACCATTTCTGTCCTTTATCGAGCTCATCTTTTCATGAAATATTCCCTTGGTGTCTCTAATTTTCTTGAAGAGATCTCTAGTCTTTCCCATTCTGTTCTTTTCCTTTATTTCTTTGCATTGATCACTGAAGAAGGCTTTCTTATCTCTTCTTGCTATTCTTTGGAACTCTGCATTCAGATGCTTATATCTTTCCTTTTCTCCTTTGCTTTTCACCTCTCTTCTTTTCACAGCTATTTGTAAGGCCGCCCCAGACAGCCGTTTTGCTTTTTTGCATTTCTTTTCCATGGGGATGGTCTTGATCCCTGTGTCCTGTACAATGTCACGAACCTCATTCCATAGTTCATCAGGCACTGTATCTATCAGATCTAGGCCCTTAAATCTATTTCTCACTTCTACTGTATAAGGGATTTGATTTAGGTCATACCTGAATGGTCTAGTGGTTTCCCCTAGTTTCTTCAATTTGAGTCTGAATTTGGTAATAAGGTGTTCATGATCTGAGCCACAGTCAGCTCCCAGTCTTGTTTTTGTTGCCCGTATAGAGCTTCTCCATCTTTGGCTACAAAGAATATAATTAATCTGATTTTGGTGTTGACCATCTGGTGATGTCCATGTGTAGAGTCTTCTCTTGTGTTGTTGGAAGAGGGTGTTTGCTATGACCAGTGCATTTTCTTGGCAAAACTCTATTAGCCTTTGCCCTGCTTCATTCCACATTCCAAGACCAAATTTGCCTGTTACTCCAGGTGTTTCTTGACTTCGTACTTTTGCATTCCAGTCCCCTATAATGAAAAGAACATCTTTTTTGGGTGTTAGTTCTAAAAGGTCTTGTAGGTCTTCATAGAACTGTTCAACTTCAGCTTCTTCAGAGTTACTCGTTGGGGCATAGACTTGGATAACTATGATATTGAATGGTTTGCCTTGGAGATGAACAGAGATCATTCTGTCATTTTTGAGATTGCATCCAAGTACTGCATTTCGGACTCTTGTTGACCATGATGGCTACTCCACTTCTTCTGAGGGATTCCTGCCCACAGTAGTAGATATAATGGTCATCTGAGTTAAATTGACCCATTCCAGTCCATTTTAGTTTGCTGATTCCTAGAATGTCGACGTTCACTCTTGCCATCTCCTGTTTGACCACTTCCAGTTTGCCTTGATTCATGGACCTGACATTCCATTTTCCTATGCAATATTGTTCTTTACAGCATCAGACCTTGCTTCTATCACCAGTCACATCCATAGCTGGGTATTGTTTTTTCTTTGACTCCATCCCTTCATTCTTTCTGGAGTTATTTCTCCACTGATCTCCAGTAGCATATTGGGCACCTACTGACCTGGGGAGTTCCTCTTTCAGTATCCTATCATTTTGCCTTTTCATACTGTTCATGGGGTTCTCAAGGCAAGAATACGGAAGTGGTTTGCCATTCCCTTCTCCAGTGGACCACATTCTGTCAGACCTCTCCACCATGACCCACCCACCTGTCTTGGGTTGCCCCGCTGGCATGGCTTGGTTTCATTGAGTTAGACAAGGCTGTGATTAGATTGACTAGTTTTCTGTGAGTATGATTTCAGTGTGTCTCCCCTCTGATGCCCTCTTGCAACACCTACAATCTTACTTGGATTTCTCTTACCTTGGATGTGGGGTATCTCTTCACAGCTACTCCAGCAAAGAACAGCCACTGCTCCTTACTTTGGATGAGGGATATCTCCTTACTGCCACCGTTCCTGACCTTCAACATGGGATAGCTCCTCTAGGCCCTCTCGGGTTGCTCCTCCCGGCCACCACCCCTGGCCTCGGGCTTGGGGTGGCTCCTCAGGGCCACTGCCCCTGGCCTCGGATGCGGGGTGTCTCCTCCTGGCCGCCCCTGGCCTCTGACACGGTGTAGCCCCTCCCAGCCACTGCCCCTGACCTTGGACGCTGGGTGTCTCCTCCCGGCCACCACTGACGTCGGACGCAGGGTAGCACCTTTCAGCCACCACCCCTGGCCTCTGACGCAGTGTAGCTCCTCTTGGCCACTGCCCTTGAACTCGGACACAGGGTGTCTCCTCCCGGCTGCCACTGACCTCGGACGCAGGGTAGCTCCTCTCGGCTGCCACCCCTGACTTCGGATGAGGGGTAGCTCCTTCTGGCCGCCACCCTTGACCTCTGACTTGGGTAGCTCTTCTAGGCTGTTCCTGCCCCGTTGCAGCCTGGCACTCTCGGCCGCTGTCCCTGACCTCGGACGTGGGGTAACTCCTCTCGCACGCACTTAGTGCACCGGGTCACAGCCACCACCTCCTTTGGGTCTTGTTTGTTTAATCTTTTCCAGGGATTGTTCCAAGACCAAATCTGAGCCATTTCCCAAGACCAAGTCAAGACTGTTCTTTTGCTTGAGACCCTGAAATCAACATTATGGGCCTTAGACTTCCTTCCTCCCAGACCACAAACCTCTGGGTTACATAATACCTAACCCTACTGCCATTTCCTTTTACTTACAGATCACCTATTGCAGATTCCTAATCAAATTTAACATCTCCTACTTTTTTAGTCAGAGTCTTAGGAGGAATGAGCACTTTGTTCAGATGATTCAATGAGCAGACTATTTACAGAAGTGTGGGCAACATTAAGAGAACCAGTGAGGAAGGGTGAGGCATGCAGAGACTAGTAATGGTGGGAAGTTCTGTCACCACAGGTTTGAAAGGATGTGGGGCAGTGGTGTTGCTGATGAAGCCATGGAAGAGGGGCTGCCAGGTGGATGTGAAACCATCAGGGAGTAGGAAAGAAGTACTCTGAGCTGTTTTCTCACAGTGATCTCTGGCAGAGCTTTCCATTAGCCAAATCCAAAAGGGCAACAAATTACAGAGAAGTGGGTAATGCAACCAGAACGATCAGCCTCCTGGACATAAAGCAGAAGAAAGAAGGCTGAGAAAGGGTGGGAGACAAAAAATAGCCAACGTGCCCACCTTTTCTGATTCCACGGAATTCTGTCATGAACAGTGGCCCCACTCTAGCACAATCCTACCTTCCATTGTCTTCACTGATTGATTCATTCAACATGGATTCATGAACTGCATCACTGAATTAGGAGAAGCATAAAGAAATTTGAATATAAGAACAAATTTTACTCATGAAGAATACATAATCTATACATAAGAAAAATACTTGGTCAAATATTCCTTGGAAGTATATCCTTATTTTTCTTGTATTCTGTTGTGATCCCTCTAACATGAAGTTCATTATTATAAAAATATGTCATTTTGAGTTTATTTTTGTGTATAGTGTTAGAAAGTGTTCTAGCTTCATTCTTTTACAAGTGGTTGACCAGTTTTCTGAGCACCACCTGTTAAAGTGATTGTCTTTAATCCATGGTACATTCTTGTCTCCTTTGTCAAAGATAAGGTGTCTGTAGGTGTGTGGATTTATCTCTGGGCTTTCTATTTTGTTCCATTGATCTATATTTTTGTCTTTGTGCCAGTGCCATACTGTCTTGATGACTGTGGCTTTGTAGTAGAGCCTGAAGTCAGGCAGGTTGATTCCTCCAGTTCCATTCTTCTTTCTCAAGATTGTTTTCACTATTTGAGGTTTTTCATGTTTCCATACAGATCTTGAAATTATTTGTTCTAGCTCTGTGAAAAATACTGCTGGTAGCTTGATAGGGATTGCATTGAATCTATAGATTGCTTTGGGTTCAGTTCAGTTCAGTCACTCAGTCGTGTCCGACTCTTTGCGACCCCATGAATCGCAGCATGCCAGGCCTCCCTGTCCATCACCATCGCCCGGAGTTCACTCAAACTCATGTCCATTGAGTCCGTGATGCCACCCAGCCATCTTATTCTCTGTCGTCACCTTCTTCTCCTGCCCCCAATCCCTCCCAGCATCAGAGTCTTTTCCAATGAGTCAACTCTTCGCATGAGGTGGCCAAAGTATTGGAGCTTCAGCTTTAGCAACATTCCTTCCAAAGAAATGCCAGGGTTGATCTCCTTCAGAATGGACTGATTGGATCTCCTTGAGTCCAAGGGACTCTCGAGAGTCTTCTCCAACACCACAGTTCAAACACATCAATTCTTCGGTGCTCAGCCTTCTTCACAGTCCAACTCTCACATCCATATATGACCACTGGAAAAACCGTAGCCTTGACTAGATGGACCTTTGTTGGCAAAGTAATGTCTCTGCTTTTGAATACGCTGTCTAGGTTGGTCATAACTTTCCTTCCAAGGAGTAAGCGTCTTTTAATTTCATGGCTGCAGTGACCATCTGCAGTGATTTTGGAGCCCCCAAAAATAATGTCTGACACTGTTTCCACTGTTTCCCCATCGATTTTCCATGAAGTGATGGGACTGGATGCCATGATCTTACCTTTTGGAATGTTGAGCTTTAAGCCAACTTTTTCACTCTCCTCTTTCACTTTCATCAAGAGGCTTTTGAGTTCCTCTTCACTTTCTGCCATAAGGGTGGTGTCATCTGCATATCTGAGGTTATTGATATTGCTTTGGATAGTATCCTCATTTTCACTATATTGTTTCTTCCAATCCATAAATATGGTATATTTCTCCCTCTATTAGCGTTCTCTTTGATTTCTTTCACCAGTGTTTCATTAGGTAGATATATTCCTAAGTATTTTATTCTTTTCATTGCAATGGTGAATGGAATTGTTTCCTTAATTTCTCTTTCTATTTTCTCATTATTAGTGTATAGGAATGCAAGGGATTTCTGTGAGTTGATTTTATATCCTGCAACTTTACTATATTCATTTATTAGCTGTAGTAATTTTCTGGTGGAGTCTTTAAGGTTTTCTATGTAGAGGATCATGTCATCTGCAAACAGTGAGAGTTTTACTTCTTCTTTTCCAATTTGGATTCCTTTTATTTCTTTTTCTGCTCTGATTGCTGTGGCCAAAACTTCCAGAACTATGTTGAATAGTAGTGGTGAAAGTGCGCACCCTTGTCTTGTTCCTGACTTTAGGGGAAATGCTTTCAATTTTTCACCATTGGGGATAATGTTTGTTGTGGGTTTGTCATATATAGCTTTTATTATGTTGAGGTATGTTCCTTCTATTCCTGCTTTCTGGGGAGTTTTTATCATAAATGGGTGTTCAATTTTGTCAAAGACTTTCTCTGCATCTATTGAGATAATCATATGGCTTTTATTTTTCCATTTGTTAATGTGGTGAATTACATTGATTGATTTGCGGATATTGAAGAATCCTTGCATCCCTGGGATAAAGCCCACTTGGTCGTTGTGTATGATCTTTTTAATGTGTTGTTGGAATCTGATTGCTAGAATTTTGTTGAGGATTTTTGAATCTATGTTAATCAGTGATATTGGCCTGTAGTTTTCCTTTTCTTGGCATCTTTGTCAGGTTTTGGTATTAGGGTGATGGTGGCCTCATAGAATGAGTTTGGAAGTTTACCTTCCTCTGCAATTTTCTGGAAGAGTTTGAGTAGGATAGGTGTTAGCTCTTCTCTAAATTTTTGGTAGAATTCAACTGTGAAGCCATCTGGACCTGGGCTTTTGTTTGCTGAAAGATTTCTGATTACAGTTTCAATTTCTGTGCTTGTGATGGGTGTGTTAAGATTTTCTATTTCTTCCTGGTTCAGTTTTGGAAAGTTGTACTTTTCTAAGAATTTGTCCATTTCTTCCAAGTTGTCCATTTTATTGGCATATAATTGCTGATAGTAGTCTCTTATGATCCTTTGTATTTCTGTGTTGTCTGTTGTGATCTCTCCATTTTCATTTCTAATTTTGTTGATTTAGTTTTTCTCCCTTTGTTTCTAACACCATACACAAAAATAAACTCAAAATGGATTAAAGATCTAAACATAAGATCAGAAACTATAAAACTCCTAGAGGAGAACATAGGCAAAACAACCTCCAACATAAATCACAGCAAGATCCTATATGATCCACCTCCCAGAATACTGGATATAAAAGCAAAAATAAACAAATGGGACCTAATTAAAATTAAAAGCTTTTGCACGACAAAGGAAACTATAAGCAAGGTGAAAAGATAGCCTTCAGAATGGGAGAAAATAATAGCAAATGAAGCAACTGACAAACAACTAATTTCAAAAGTATGCAAGCAACTCCTGCAGCTCAATTCCAGAAAAATAAATGACCCAATTTAAAAAATGGGCCAAAGAACTAAACAGACACTTCTCCAAAGAAGACATGCAGATGGCTAACAAACACATGAAAAGATGCTCAACATCACTCACTATCAGAGAAATGCAAATCAAAACCACAATGAGGCACCATTTCACGCCAGTCAGAATGGCTGCGATCCAAAAGTCTACAAGCAATACATGCTGGAGAGGGTGTGGAGAAAAGGGAACCCTCTTACACTGTTGGTGGGAATGCAAACTAGTACAGCCACTATGGAGAACAGTGTGGAGATTCCTTAAGAAAACTGCAAATAGAACTGCCTTATGACCCAGCAATCCCACTCCTGGGCATACACACTGAGGAAAGCAGAATTGAAAGAGACACGTGTACCCCAATGTTCATCGCAGCACTGTTTATAATAGCCAGGACATGGAAGCAACCTAGATGTCCATCAGCAGATGAATGGATAAGAAAGCTGTGCCACATGTACACAATGGAGTATTACTCAGCCACTAAAAAGAATACATTTGAATCAGTTCTAATGAGGTGGATGAAACTGGAGCCTATTATACAGAATGAAGTAACCCAGAAAGAAAAACATTAATACAGTATACTAAAGCATATATATAGAATTTAAAAAGATGGTAATGATAACCCTGTATGTGAGACAGCAAAAGAGACACAGATGTATAGAACAGTCTTTTGGACTCTGTGGGAGAGGGAGAAGGTGGGATGATTTGGGAGAATGGCATTGAAACATATAATATCATATATGAAATGATTGCCAGTCCAGGTTCGATGTGGGATACAGGATGCTTGGGGCTGGTGCACTGGCATGACCCAGAGGGATGGTACCGGGAGGGAGGTGGGAGAGGGATTCAAGATGGGGAACACGTGTACACTCGTGGCAGATTCATGTTGATGTATGGCAAAACCAATACAATATTGCAAAGTAATTAGCCTCCAATTAAAATAAATTTATATTTTAAAAAATAAATTAAAATAAATTTATATTAAAAAATATGTCAGTATTTGCCGGGAGCCAGCATGGGAGATCCTACCCATGGCAAAGGTCATGAGGAAGAGACCTGATGGGCAAAGGCAGATCAGGATTTGAGGGATACCCTGACCCCACCCATGACAAGGTCATGTGGAAGAGGCTTGATGGGCAAGGCTGATCAGGACTCAAGAGGTCCCCTGGATCCGCTCGAGCATCTACCCCCGAAACCAAAATCTATCAGTTATACTACATTCTTCTGACATTAACAGGGGCTATCCCCGACCACCTTTCTCTGGAAAGTTAACTTAAAGCTCCAGTTAATAGTCTGCATATAAAAGGAGTGTCTCAGCTCAAACCTCTCTGCTGGCAGTCTAGCTTGTGACAGGTTTATCCACACTCTTGCTACTACGCACATGATTGTTCACAGCCTCTCAACCATAAACAGCACAGAGAGTTTGAAGTATTTTGAAAGTCTTAGTTAGCATAGAACTTTTCTAAAGATAAAAATCATGTTGGTGAAGGGTTTCATTGCTGAGTTAATGATTGCCGCCAGGCCTCCATACCCTTAGGCACCTGGGAGTATGTTAATCAATGTAATTGGAATATAGAAAAATAAATATAGTAGCTTTGACGTTAGCAATACTAGACTTTTGAGTTAATGAATTTTCTCTTTGTTATAAATCACTGTACTCCTCTTTCTTTGTTATAAATCGTTGTATCCTTGCTATGTAAGAATGTAACTTTAAGACTAAGCAGATCTTAAGGGAAATCAAATTTTCTGATTGACTAATCTTTATCAGTAGAAAGAAAGATGGGGCCATAAAATGTTAATCAGTCTCCAGACCAGAAGATATTGTAAGCAAACATAAGACCCTTGTAAGAACAAAGGTATGCAAAGAACACTCTGTCTTTAGATAAGGGTCAGAGCAGCTGACCCTGCGAGACTCTGCTTCTTACATTTATCTCTATGTACAACTTAAAGCATAAAAGCTTCGCTGAAAAATAAAGAGATGGACCAGTTCCACCAAAGCCTGGTTCCCCCAAGTCATTCTTTCTTTCTTTCTTTCTCTCTCTTACTCTCTTTTTCAGGCTGATCCCTTGGAGCACAGGGGCCCTCCGTATTCACTTATTTACCTGGGCTTGTAAGACCTGAACGGGAAGGCGCTCTGCATCTTCACTCCCTCGGGAGACCGGGAGGGCGCCTGCGGCCTACGTGAATGGTGTAAGTCCCTTGTCTTGGGGCTTTATTGGCTTACTGTGTAAACCAAGGAATATCAGCCTCTATTCTATTCCTCTCTCTTTCCTTATCGCCGACTCTGTTCCTCCTGAGGGAATCCCTGGATCTAATTGGGGCTGGACCCTGTTAAGTATTATCTCTTAGCAATTTGTATCTGAACTTCATTGTGGAGCACATTTTAGTCAGTGATGAAAACCTTTATTTCTGGCACACTTTAGACAATTCAGTGTTGAAGCTGTTGATCTTGGAAACTTCAAATAGCAAATAAGTTTGTAGACACTTGAGGGCAAAATTTCCAAGAACTTGACAATTCCTTGTTAGCCTTCATTCACAAAACTTTTTGTTGTGTTGACCTGTCTACTCCAGAGACAAGCCCTTCTAGATCACTTTAGCTTGGCACTCCATAGAAAAGCCTTGATTAAGCTCTATTTTGATCACTGAAGTTCAGTTCAGTTCAGTTGCTCAGTCGTGTCCGACCCCTTGCGACCCCATGGACTGTAGCACACTAGGCTTCCCTGTCCATCACCAACTCCCAGAGCTTACTCAAACTCATGTCCATTGAGTCAGTGATGCCATCTAACCATCTAATCCTCTGCCTTTCTCCTCCTGCCTTCAATCTTTCCCTGCATCAGGGTCTATTCAAATGAATCAGTTCTTTGCATCAGGTGGTCAAAGTATTGGAGTTTCAGCTTCAGCATCAGTCCTTCCAATGAATATTCAGGACTGATTTCCTTTAGGATGAACTGGTTGGGTCTCCTTGCAGTCCAAGGGAGTCTCAAGAGTCTTCTCCAACACCACAGTTCAAAAGCAACAATTCTTTGGCACTCAGCTTTCTTTATAGTCCAACTCTCACATTAATACATGACTGCTGGAAAAACCAAAGCTTTGACTAGACAGACCTTTGTGGGCAAAGTATGCTGTCTAGGTTTTTTATAGCTTTTCTTCCAAGGATCAAGCATCTTTTAATTTCATGGCTGCAGTCACCATCTGCAGAGATTTTGGAGCCCCAAAATATAAAGTCTGTCACTGTTTCCATTGTTTCCCCATCTACTTGTGATGAAGTGATGGGATAGTATGCCATGATCTTCGTATTTTGAATGTTGAGTTTTAAGCCAAATTTTCACTCTCCTCTTTCGCTTTCATCAAGAGACTCTTGAGTTCTTCTTTACTTTCTACCATAAGGGTGGTGTCATCTATGTATCTTAGGTTATTGATATTTCTCCTGGCAATCTTGATTCCAGCTTTTGCTTCATCCAGCCTGGCATTTCTCATGATGTACTCTACATAGAAGTACTCTGCATAAGCCAGGTGATAATATACAGCCTTGATGTACTCCTTTCCAGATTTGGAACCAGTCTGTTGTTCTATGTCCAGTTCTAACTGTTGCTCCTTGACCTGCATACAGATTTCTCAGGAGGCAGGTCAGGTGGTCTGATATTCCCATCTCTTTCAGAATTTTCCACAGTTTGTTGTGATCCACACTGTCAAAAGCTTTGGCATAGTCAATAAAGCAAAAGTAGATATTTTTCTGAAATTCTTTTGCATTTTCTATGATCCAATGGGTGTTGGCAATTTGATCTGTGGTTCCTCTGCCTTTTCTAAAGCCAGCTTGAATATCTGGAGTTCACAGTTCATGTTGAAGCCTGGCTTGAAGGAATTTTAGCATTACTTTGCTAGCATGTGAGATGAGTGCAATTATGTGGTAATTTGAAGACTCTCTGGTATTGCCTTTCTTTGGGATTGGAATGGAAACTGACCTTTTCCAGTCTTGTGGCCACTGCTGAGTTTTCCAAATTTGCTGGTTTGTTGAGTATTGCACTTTAACAGCATCATCTTACAAGATTTAAAATAGCTCAACTGACATTCCATCACCTCCACTAGTTTTGTTTGTAGTAATGCTTCCTAAGGTCCACATGACTTCACATTCCAGGATGTTTGGCTCTAGGTGAGTGATCACACCTTCGTGTTATCTGGGTCATAAAGATCTTTTTTGTACAGTTATTCTGTGTATTCTTGCTGCCTCTTATTAATATCTTCTGCTTCTGTTATGTCCAAACTTTTCTGTCTTTTATTTTGCCCATCTTTGCATGAACTGTTCCTTTGGTATCTCTAATTTTCTTGACGAGATCTCTAGTCTTTCCCATTCTATTGCTTTCCTCTATTTCTTTGCATTAATCAGTGAGGAAGGCTTTCTTATCTCTCCTTGCTATTCTTTGGAACTCTGCATTCAAATGGGTATATCTTTCCTTTTCTCCTTTTCCTTTAGCTTCACTTCTTCTCTCAGCTATTTGTAAGGCCATCTCAGACAACCATTTTTCCTTTTTTCATTTCTTTTTCTTGAGGATGGTCTTGATCACTGCCTCCTGTACAATGTCACAAACCTCCATCCATATTTCTTCAGGCACTCTGTCTATCAGATCTAATCCCTTGGATCTATTTGTTACTTCCACCATATAATTGTAAGGGATTTGATTTAGGTCATACCTGAATGGTCTAGTGGTGTTCCCTACTTTCTTAAATTTATGTCAGAATATTGCAATAAGGAGTTCATGATCTGAGCCACAGTCAGCTCCTGGTCTTGTTCTTGCTGACTGTATAGAGCTTCTCCATCTTTGACCTCAAAGAATAGAATCCCTTTAACACTTTGGGTTGAATTGAAGGTCAGTAGGAGAAATGGCCATGTGAAACGTGTGTGTGTATGTGTGCTTAGTCACTCAGTCGTGTCCGATTCTTTGCATACCTACAGACTGTAGCTTGCCAGCCTCTTCTGTCCATGAGATGTTCCAAGCAAGAATACTGAAGTGGGTTATCATCTCCTCTCCAAGGGATCTTCCTGAACCCAGGTCTAGATTGCATGTGGAATCTTTATCATCTGAACCCCCAGGGAAGCCATGTGAAACATGTTGCTTCTTATTCTATAAAGCTATGCTTGTAGACGACACCTAGTGTATTCTGTGGTGTTCCTTATATAAAAAACCATGCAAACTCTGTTGAGAAGAAGTTCTCTGACAATGAGACCTCCAGTTTTGCTTCCCTCTTTACCATAATTACTAAAATAATTGTAAAACATCTGGTTTCTAGAACATTGTTACTATAAAATGGTTACTCTATTCTTTTTAGAAACAGTGAAATAAAAATTAAGAATTAGAGCTAAGGAAAGAGCATTATTCATTATTTAGGTAGCTAATGAAGCCAAACAGCAATGGAATGCTTAAATATATATATATATATATATATATATATATATATATATATATATATATATATATTTACACAGCCAAACAACGTGTGAAAATTAGAGATACCAAGGGAACATTCATGCTAAGATGGGCACAATAAAGGACAGAAATAGTATGGTCCTTACAGGAGCAGAAGATACTAAGAAGAGGTGGCAAGAATACACAGAACTATACAAAAAAAGATCTTCATGACCCAGACAATGACGATTGTGTGATCACTCACCTAGAGCCAGACATCCTGGAATGTGAAGTCAAGTGGGCCTTAGGAAGCATCACTACAAACAAAGCTAGTGCAGGTGATGGAATTCCAGTTGAGCTATTTCAAATCCTGTAAGATGATGCTGTGAAAGTGCTGCACTCAATATGCCAGCAAATTTGGAAAACTCAGCAGTGGCCATTGGACTGGAAGAGCTCAGTTTTCATTCCAATCCCAAAGAAAGGCAATACCAAATAGTGCTCAAACTACCACGCAATTGCACTCGTCTCACACACTAGCAAAGTAATGCTCAAAATTCTTCAAGCCAGGCTTCAACAGTATGTGAACCATGAACTTCCAGATATTCAAGTTGGATTTAGAAAAGGCAGAGGACCCAGAGATCAAATTGCCAACGTCCACTGGATCATTGAAAAAGCAAAAGAGCTCCAGAAAAACATCTACTTCTGCTTTATTGACTATGCCAAATCCTTTGACTGTGTGGATCACAACAAACTGTGGAAAATTCTGAAAGAGATGGGAATATCAGACCACCTGACCTGCCTCCTGAGAAATCTGTATGCAGGTCAAGGAGCAACAGTTAGAACTGGACATAGAACAACAGACTGGTTCCAAATCTGGAAAGGAGTACATCAAGGCTGTATATTATCACCTGGCTTATTTAACTTCTATGCAGAATACATCATGAGAAATGCCAGGCTGGATGAAGCACAAGCTGGAATCAAGATTGCTGGGAGAAATATCAATAACCTCAGATACTTAGATGACACCACCTTTATGGTAAAAAGTGAAGTACAAAAGAGTCTCTTGATGAAAGTGAAAGAGAGTGAACAAGTGGTTTAAAACTCAACATTCAGAAAACTAATATCATGGCATTTGGTGCCATCACTTCATGGCAAATAGATGGGGGAAACAGTGGAAATAGTGACAGATTTTATTTTGGGGGGACTCCAAAATCACAGCAGATGGTGACTGCAGCCATGAAATTAAAAGACACTTGCTGCTTGGAAAGAAAGCTATGACCAACCTAAACAGTGTATTAAAAAGCAGAAACATTACTTTGCCCACAAACGTCCATCTTGTCAAAGCCATGGTTTTTCCAGTAGTCATGTATGGATGTAAAAGTTGGACTATAAAGAAAGCTGAGTGCCAAAGAACTGATGCTTTTGAACTGTGGTGTTGGAAAAGACTCTTGAGAGTGTTTGACTGCAAGGAGATCTAATCAGTCCATCCTAAAGGAAATCAGTCCTGAATATATTGGAAGACTGGTGCTGAAGCTGAAACTCAAGTACTTTGGCCACCTGATGCAAAGAATTGACTCATATGAAAAGACCCTGATGCTGGGAAAGATTGAAGGTGGAAGGAGAAGGGGACAACAGAGGATAAGATGGTTGGATGGCATCACCGACTCGATGGACATGAGTTTGAGTAAGCTCTGGGAGTTGGTGATGGATAGGGAAGCCTGGTGTGCTGCAGTCCATGGAGTCACAAGGAGTTGGACACGACTGAGCTACTGAAATGAACTGAACTGAAAGATATATATGTGCTTGTGTATGTGTGTATACACACACACACACACACACATATTGCACAATATATTGCAAATGGAGAAGAGTGAACTGAGTGATAAAGATAATTCATAAAACAAATAATAGGAAAATGTCCTCAGTGTGCTAAAGAAGGCAGCTAGAGAGTTGGACTGTGAAGAAAGCTGAGCGCTGAAGAATTGATGCTTTTGAACTGTAGTGTTGGAGAAGACTCTTGAGAGTCCCTTGGACTGCAAGGAGATCCAACAAGTTCATTCTAAAGGAGATCAGCCCTGGGATTTCTTTGGAAGGAATGATGCTAAAGCTGAAATTCCAGTACTTTGGCCCACCTCATGCGAAGAGTTGACTCATTGGAAAAGACTCTAATGCTGGGAAGGATTGTGGGCAGGAGGAGAAGGGGATGACCGAGGATGAGATGGCTGGATGGCATCACCAACTCGATGGATGTGAGTCTGAGTGAGCTCCGGGAGATGGTGTTGGACTGGGAGGCCTGGCGTGCTGTGATTCATGGGGTCGCAGAGAGTTGGACACGACTGAGTGACTAACTGCACTCAACTGAGGCTTCCTTTATTCATTCCGCACATTTTTAGGCTGCTTCTGTGTGCTGGAGGTTGGACTGTATGACACAAAGTTGCATTAAGCAATAGCTCTGTTCTCAGGGAACTTTCAGTCCAGTGGGGCAGGAGGTTATGGTGGATAGATGAGTAAATTTATTATAGAATGTGTTAAAAGTGGAACACTCTGGATTCTGAGAATCCAAAGTTGCTGCTCAAAGCATTGGAGGGCAGCAAGTCCATACTGTATAACCATCACCATCAAAACAATGAAGACCAGGAGAATGTGGGGTAAATTTGAAAACAGCATGCAGACTAGTATATCTAGAATGAAGTGTTCATAGAAATCCCTGAACAGGATTTAATCTGGCAAGAGCTCTATACCCAGTACTGCTGCTGCTGCTGCTGCTGCTGCTGCTGCTGCTGCTGCTGCTGCTGCTGCTGCTGCTGCTAAGTCACTTCAGTTGTGTCTGAATCTGTGTGACCCCATAAATGGCAGCCCACTAGGCTCCCCTGTCCTTGGGATTCTCCAGGCAAGAACACTGAAGTGGGTTGCCATTTCCTTCTCCAATGCATGAAAGTGAAAAGTGAAATCAAAATCACTCAGTCGTGTCTGACTCTTAGTGACCCCATGGACTGCAGCTTACGAGGCTCCTCCATCCATGGGATTTCCAGGCAAGAGTACTGGAGTGGGTTGCCATTGCCTTCTGTGATACCCAGTACTAGATACTCTATTTTCCTTGACAGCTTTCATTTGATTATTGCAAGATATTTCTTAGTGCAAGCACTATGGTAGATTGATTGCAAAATGGCCCCAATTTTTCACCCCTGGTGGATCCACACAATTGCAATGTGAGCCTAAGGTCTTCTCATTGGGGGTGGAATCTATTTCTTCCCCACCTTGCATCTGGGCCTGACCTTGCACTTGTTTGGACCAATATATTATGGGGGAAGTGAGGGCATTACAGATCTGAGTCTCAAGAGAACTTGTGTAGTTTTCCTCACTTTTGGAACCCTGTCTTTGTCATGAGAACAAATCCAAGCTAGCTGGCTGGAGGATGAGAGGATATGAGAAGCAGGGATGAGTCACCCTAGCCAACATCCCAGGTGTGCCAGAGCACAGCAACCATCAACACCCCACTGAGAGGACCGACAGTGAAATGATATGAATGAGGGCACTGCTCAGATCAGCAAAACTCCCCACTGGGCCTGAAGACCCATGAGAAATGAGAAATGGTTGATATTTTGTATTACTAGGTATGGAGGTATTTTGTTATGAAATGATAGCTAACTGAAGGATTTGGGGGAAATGAATGAAAAATAAATAAGGACCTACCGTATAGCATGGTGGTTCAGATGGTAAAGAGTCTGCCTGCAATGTGGGAGACCTGGGTTCAATCCCTGGGTTGGGAAGATCCTCTGGAGGAGGGCGTGGCAACCCACTCCAGTGTTCTGGCCTGGAGAATCCCCACTGGTGGGCGGGCTACTGTTAATGGGGTCACAGAGAGTCAGACATGAGTGAGACGAAGAACAGCACAGCACATCTGCATTCAGCACAGGAAACTCGACTCAGTGCTCTGTTGTTTTCTAGTCCCTCAGTCATGCCCGACTCTGCAACCCCAAGGGCTGCAGCACACCAGACTTCGCTGCCCTCACCAGTTCTGGGAGTTTGCACAAACTCATGTGTGTTGAGTCAGCGATGCCATCCAACCATCTCACCCTCTGTCGCTCCATTCTCCTGCCCGCAATCTTTCCCAGCATCAGGGTTTTTTCCAATGAGTCATCTCTTCTCATCCGGTGTCAAAGTATTGGAGGTGGCTGATACTCTGTAATGGCCTATATATGGGAAAAGAATCTAAAAAGAGTGGGCATATGTATGTATATGTATAACTGAGCTGCTTTGCTGTACACCTGAAACTAACACATTTTAAATCAACTATACCGCAATATAAAATAAAAATCAATTTTAAAAATGAATCAAAGTATTAGATAAAAATGGAAAATGGGAATAAAGCCCTCTGTTAGAGGCAAAGAGAATTCTATTCTCAGCTCTGTTGTTAACCATCTGCTGCCCCAGAGTGATTTATGTAAACTCTTCAGACTTTGGTTTTCATTTCGGTGGTTTAGATAAGAGTATTTTTGATTAATAAAGGAAAAGTAAAATAAGTTTTATTTTTCCTTCTCTCTTGAAACACATCAGAAAAAGAAGCATGATAAACAGAGGGGGAAATATTTTGTCTATAAACAGAAAAGAGTACCCCAAAGAATCGAAAAACATGGGCACTCAAGTTTGCACATGGAAGTTCTTAGAATCATTATTCAAAAAATAGAAACAATTCAAATGTCCATTAGAAGATGAATGGATGAATAAAACAAGATATATTCACACACTGAAGTATTATCTGGCAATAAAAATAAAGTACCGATACATGCTACAACATGGACGATCCTTGAAAACATTATGCTAAGTGAAGTAAGTCAGACATAAAAGACAGCATATTATATGACTCCATTTTTGTGAAATGCCCAGAATAATATAGAGACAGTATATTATTGGTTTTCAGGGACTATGGGATGAAGAAATGGGGAATGACTGGTAACAGGTATAAAGTTTTTTTTTTTTGAAATGGTAGATGTTCTGGAATTAGATGGTTACATAACATCATGTATATACAAAAAAAATGCTGAACTGTAAACTTTAAAAGGGTGAATTTTATGAAGTGAATTATATCTCTATTTTTAAACAGGAAAATTCAAAGAAGAGCTACAATCTCAAACTTTAGACTGTGATTATATATTTGCCCCAAACTATGAAATCTGCACAAAGAAAAACATGTGACAAGGAGGAAATAGATTTGATTAGAACCACAGTTTGCCCCAGAACATTCCCTCCTTGTTCTACAATATCTGCCACATAGTTGTCTCTATTCAAAACAATATTAGTTAGGCACCAGCTTGAGACTTGTTATCAGAAAGGAAGTCATTTCGGTAGGACTCTCTCCTGTGTTCAGTGGATCACTCACTTCTTTCATCATTTTGACTGCAGCCAACTTTACTCTTTTTCATGTTTCCCCTACCCACAAACTTTGCAGCCATCCTCTTTGTTAATGAAACCTCCTGAAACTACTCTTTTTTGAGTATTCTATTTGGTTGCTGCTGACACTTTGATTAATATAGAGAGGTAGTTTGGATAAATTTTCTTATATCTATTTTAAAACTGGGATAAGTTATGCGATTCTAGGCTTAAGGGCCATTTTTCTATATTAACTTGCTTTCTAGTCTGGGATTTTAAATTTGGTTCAAGGCTTACAGTTTTGAGGCCCCTGCTTATGACTTTTGATAGAAAATAAAAACTCTCTAATTAATCACTTAGGTTGAAGAGATTTTCTTTTCAAAGTAGTCTGGTTAATTTAGAAAACAGCTTGCAATGGATTAAAAGACTGGCCCAATATTATTCTTTAAATATAACTTACTGATAATAGATTATATCTAGATATTCGAGAAAGGGTATGAACAAGGAACAGTTGAGTGAAGGGGAAGAAGAAAGAAGAAGAAGGTCTAGGATTTGAGAGCAGATTTAGGCAATAAAATCCCATGGACGGAGGAGCCTGGTAGGCTGCAGACCATGGGGTCGCTAAGAGTTGGACACGACTGAGTAACTTCACTTTCAATTTTCGCTTTCCACTTTCATACATTGGAGAAGGAAATGGCAACCCACTCTAGTGTTCTTGCCTGGAGAATCCCAAGGACTGCGGAGCCTGTTGGGCTGCCATCTATGGGGTTGCACAGAGTCGGACACGACTGAAGCGACTTAGCAGCAGCAGTGGAAGGCAAAAGGCTCCTGCTCATGACCATATGAAGGCAAAGGAGGCAGGGGAAGATTGACAGGAGAAGCAAGGATGGGATGACAACAAGTAAGGATGATGAGCATCTAAGACTAACAGCATGTTGCTCAATATTTGCCAAGAGCACAGCTTATTATGAGGACAGAGTGATGAGAATGGCGCACTGTGGAAGCACACTTCAGAGCCCACCCAGAAGCCCCAGGTGAACCAGGGTGCCCATCTCAGTTGCTGCGAATAATGGAAGTTAATTGCTACCAGTTGCTCCTCTGGAGAGTTACCCAACATGTATAAGGGCTGCCTTGCCAGGAAAATTTATATCTTCCTCCTAAGCAACCAGGGACAAACTTAGAGCTGAGGATTATCTGATACAGGAATTCAAATCTTTGATGTGGCTTATACTCCAGAGCTCACCTGTGGGTTTGGGCAGAGGCTAGCACCTCCCTAAGACTACATCCTTGCTACCCTGCTTAGTCTCCTTCATTACATGCTTTTTTCTTCCTGAACAGTGTGCCTTTAGTGCTAAGAAATGGAGTATTTCCTGCCATATCAGTGAATAAAAGATGTCACAGTCATGAGCAATTGCAGCCACCACCAATGCTGAGCTGGTGAGAAGAAAAGAATACCTGCCATCTAATAGCCATCAGACTGAGGCCACTCCTTATGGTGAGCCTGAAGGAAACCCAGAAGGTGAAAACACAGGACACTAGCCCCAGTAGGTGAGGCACATATCAAAGGAATGATTTCAGTGAGCCCAGAGTCTTGAATTTGCCCATACATTGTTGTTGTTTAGTTGCTAAATCACGTCCAACTCTTTTGCGACCCCATGGACTGTAGCCTGCCAGGCTCCTCTGTCCTAGGATTTCCCAGGCAAGAATACTGGAGTAGGTTACCATTTCCTTCTCCAGGATATCTTCCCAACTCAGGGATCAAACCAGTGTCTCCTGCATTGGCAGATGAATTCTTTACCACTGAACCACCAGGGAAGACCTCTTCACATTTATTGAAAAAGCACTAAATTCCTTAATATCTGGTTTTCCTTTAATTAACAACAACATTTTGACGTTCAGACTACCTGCCCTATGTTGTGAAACTTCCATTTAACTTGGCTTCCCCCTTGCCTCTTCTAAGTAGTTCTCTTAGAATTACTTGAGATGCTGCCTCCCGGGCTTGAAGTCTTTTTGCCGATTAAACATAACTCTCAGCTTTAACTTGTGAATATTTTTTAAGTCTGCAGTACTTCACACGCAGATGGATCTCTGTTTCTGGCTCTGCTTTGAGCTTGATCTATATGCAGTATGGCTACAAAGCGCTTGCCTGCTTCCTTCTTCCCCTGTTTTTCAAATATTCATAAACCCCTTATTGCACGTGAGTCACTATTTTTAAGTAGCCAAACATCAGGAAGTTGTGGTGAGATTGCTACTGTTCACTTTAATGACTTCCTTACAAGTCTGTCTTGGTCCAGAGATCTTTACACTGAACTTCAAAAGAATCTTTGACTTATATTTCATCTGGTCAATCAGTTTCACAAGTTAGCAAAGATAGCAGGAAAACAATTTCCATGCTTTCTTCCAGTAGGGTCTTTAAATGAGTAGCATATTTGCAAAGCTCCTCCAAGATTCTATTGCATAAATGCACCAAGTGCACTCTCTAGCTCCATTTAAACAAGAAGTTAATATGAACTCATAAATTTCAGTGTACTATGTCTATTCCTGAAAGCAGGAGCACTTGAGGATAAAGGAATAAAACTGAATTAGGTTAGTTAATTAGCTAGTGTTATGAAAAAGTAAACCTTATATCCCACTAAGGTGGCTTATTTATTCACAGTACACTGTAACATAAAAGCTAATAGGAACTTGTTATTTATGGTACTTACTCAACTTCCTGTTTTAAAGAAAACCGAGTTTAGGAGTTTAACTTAACATTTCTTTTTAAAATCGGTGAGTTACTGAATTAACTGTAAAACTACAATGAAGTTGCTGAGAAAAAAAGAGTAGGGTGTTCAGAGTGAAACCATGAGCTTTGTTCTTCTACACCTGTCAGGTAATGAGTAGTTGCCAAAAATCTTCACTACATAAAATCAATAATCAAAATAGACCAATAGGCAGATTTCTGAGGAGCTCAAATCGTAAAGAGTCAGGCTGCAATGTGGGAGACCTCGGTTCGATCCCTGGGTGGGGAAGATCCCTAGAGAGGGGCATGGCAACCCACTACAGTATTCTTGCCTGGAGAATTCCAAGGACAGAAGAACCTGGAGGGTTACCGTGCATGGGGTCCCAAAGAGTCAGACGCTACTGAGCAACTTTCACTTTACTTTCAAAATAGGCCAATAGATGGCGCTATTGCTGTGTGTAATGCTTTGGAAAGCCAAAGGACAAAATACAGGACAAGAAGACAAAAAACGCTTCTGAATTCTCAAAGAGAAGGCAATGTTATTCTTTTCTCTCTTTTGTTCGAACTTCAGTCATCACTCGCATTATCTCATTGAGTTGAAGTGCTGAATTTTTTGCGCCCTAAAGAGCAACATTCCCCAAGAAAAAGAAATGCAAAAAGGCAAAAAGTTGTCTGAGGAGGCCTTACAAATAGCTGAGAAAAGAAGAGAAGCTAAAGGAAAAGGAGAAAAAGAAAGATATACCCATTTGAATGCAGAGTTCCAAAGAATAGCAAGGAGAAATAGGAAAGCCTTCCTCAGTGATCAATGCAACAAGTACAGGAAAACAATAGAATGGGAAAGACTAGAGATCACCTCAAGAAAATTAGAGATACCAAGGGAACATTTCATGCAAAGATGGACACAATAAAGGACAGAAATGGTATGGACCTAACAGAAACAGAAGATATTAAGAAGAAGTGGCAAGAATACACAGAAGAACTATACAAAAAAGATCTTCATGATCCAGATAACCACGATTGTGTGATCACTCACCTAGAGCCAGACATCCTGGAGCGTGAAGTCAAAGTGGACCTTAGGAAACATCACTATTAACAAAGCTAGTGGAGGTGATGGGATTCCAGTTGAGCTATTTCAAATCCTAAAAGATGATGCTGTGAAAGTGCTGCACTCAATATGCAAGCAAATTTGGAAAACTCAGCAGTGGCCACAGGACTGGAAAAGCTTCATTTTCATTCCAATCCCAAAGAAAGGCAATGCTAAAAAATATTCTAACTACCACACAGTTGCTCTCATCTCAAACATTAGCTAAGTATTGCTCAAAATTCTCCAAACCAGGCTTCAACAGTACATAAATTGAGAACTTCCAGATGTTCAAGTTGGATTTTGAAAAAGCAGGGGAACAAGAGATCAAATTGCCAACATCCTTTGGATCATAGAAAAATCAAGAGAATTCCAGAAAAATACTACTTCTGCTTCATTGACTATGCCAAAGCTTTTGACAGTGTGGATCACAACAAACTGAAAATTTTTTCAAGCGATGGGAATACCAAACCACCATACCTGCTTCCTGAGAAATCTGTATGTAGGTCAAGGAGCAACAGTTAGAACTGGACATGGAACAAAGGACTGGCTCCAAACTGGGGAAGGAATACATCAAGGCTGTATATTGTCACTCTGCTTATTTAACTTATATGCCGAGTACATCATGAGAAATGCCAGGCTGAGTGAAGCACAAGCTGGAATCAAGATTGCCAGGAGAAATATCAATGACCTCAGATATGCAGATGACACCACCCTTATGGCAGAAAACTAAGAACTAAAGAGCTTCTTGATGAAAGTGAAAGAGAAGAGTGAAAACTCTGGCTTAAAACTCAACATTCAAAAAAATAAGATCATGGCATCTGGTCCCATCACTTTGTGGCAAATAGATGGGGAAACAATGGAAACAGTGAGAGATTTTATTTTCTTGAGTTTCAAAATCACTGCAGATGGAGACTGCAGGCATGAAATTAAAAGACCCTTGCTCCTTGGATGAAAAGCTATGACCAAACTAGAGTACATATTTAAAAAGCAAAAACATTACTTTGCTGACAAAAGCCTGTCTAGTCAAAACCATGGCTTTTCCAGTAGCCATGTATGGATGTGAGAGTTGGATTATAAAGAAAACTGAGTGCCGAAAAATTGATTGACTTTGAACTGTGGTGTTGGAGAAGACTCTTGAGAGTCCCTTGGTCTGCAAGGAGATTAAACCAGTGAATCCTAAAGGAAATCAGTCCTAATTATTCATTCAAAGGACTGATGCTGAAGCTGAAACTCCAGTGCTTTGACCACCCAATGCAAAGAACTGACTCATTGGGAAAGACTGTAATGCTGGAAAAAATTGAAGGCAGGAGGAGAAAGGGATGACAGAGGATGAGATGGTTAGATGGCACCATGGACTTGATGGACATGAGTTTGAGCAAGCTCCAGGAGTTGGTGATGGTCAGGGAGCCTGGCAATGAGATCTCAGAGTCAGACACGACTGAGTGACTGAAACAGCAGCAAGTTATTTTCATACGAATGTTGCAAAGAACAATATCTATATGATAGATATCTTATATATCTTAACCAGTTTGCTTGAAAAGATGTCTTAACTCACAAGCAGAAGGATAAATCCTCTCTAGGATAAAAGTCTTTAAAAACAGGACTGTGGAAATCTCCTCAGAGTGTGATTGATTTCTACCACTTTTGGTAGAATCATTCCACAGTTATTTTTTGGAAAATAAATTAGAATGAAATAATTATTTAATTTCCCAAAGTAAAATGAAGACAATTTTCAATAAAATGAAATTTGGAATAATTTTTAAAAGGTGCATTGGCCATGCTCAAGGAAAGGTGAGCAATATGTATAAAGAGCAAAGAATCTTGAAAGCATTGTTTTGTACATGGAGTATGGATTTTTTTTCTTTATCATTTTAGAGTTCACTTTGTGAAACCAGTCTTCATGGTTTGAAGAGATCCAGGTGTGGAAAGAAAGTCACCTTGGGATGAAATTTTGACAAAAATAATCAACCAAATTGTGGAAATTTTACAACATTTGACATACATTTTAAGGCTGATTTGTGGAGACAAATTGTTTCTGACTCCAACGGTCTCATAAGAAATTTGTTCTTATCGAACGAATCCATGAAGCAGCCTAAATTACTTCTATCCTCCAAAGACTCACAATCAAAAAATAGTAAGTTGTGTTGTACAACCAAGTCAGAAATAAGAGACAAGAAAAGTAATACTTCATCAAGTTTGCAAAGTTCTTTCTAGGCACCTGATAATCTTGGAAATCTTCTGAGATAAGCAAAGTAACCAATTATGATTATGTTAATCAAGTACCTAAGGCGCTTTTCCATCATCTTACCTCTGTTGCCTCGTTTGCAATACTTACATGAAGTCAGTACTATTATTGCCCTCCTGTCCCAACAGAAAGCATTGAAGTACAGAAAAATTAAGCCAGAAAGTGGCTTACTTGCAATGAAAACCCAGGCAGGTTAAAAGACTCATACAGTCATTTTTAGAGATAAAAAGGGGCATTAAAGTTTATATCATAAGCTATTAAAGGTAGAGTTAAATTCAGACCAAAGGTCTTAAGGATTTGTGACTTGATAGTTTTCCCTGAATGACATCCCGTTTTGATTTATACGGTCCCAGACTTGGTAGAATGACAGTCCCCTTGACTCTAAACGCCATGTAGACTGCATCAGTCTAGTTGGCCTCCCACAGATAATTCTCTTCACTAGGCTCATATGCTGTTTGCAATTTTTTACCCATGCTCATCTCTCCAGGCTCCACCATAAACTGAGGCAGTTTACTCTTCAGTCTTACTCTCTTCCCTGAGAAGTCGTTTGTGGATTTCTTAGTGCTATTATCAGTGATGAAACAGAGAGATCTCCAGACTTTAGGACTCCAGACCTGTCTACAACCTGGTATGAAAGAGGGAGATTACCAGATCCCTTCAAGTATCGGCATTTTGCACTCCAGAACACAGTGTGCCCGGTGTTTTCCAAAGGATACGTAAGGGGTATGGGCTTTCCAGGTGGCTCAATGGTAAAGTATCTGCCTGTAAATACAGAAGCTGAAGGAGATGCAAGTTCGATCCCTGAGTCAGGAAGATCCCCTGGAGGAGGAAACGGCAACCCATTCCAGTGTCCTTGTCTGGGAAATCCTGTGGACAGAAGAACCTGGTGGGCTACAGTCCATGGGGTCACACAGAGTCTGACACAACTGCGCATGCACACACACACAAGGAGGAGTGCAGAGATTTTGAGAAATGAGATTATCACTCTTATCATCCAAAGAAAGTGACTTTGCTGATCTTTTTTTAGTTTATTCATGCTCAGACAGTACTTGCAGTTTCCATAAAGGATGCTGATTATGTCAGCAAGCATAGGCTAAGTTATGCTACAGTAACAAAAGAAAAGCTTTACCCCTAAATCTTAGTAGCTTACAGCAAGAGAATTTTCTTTCTTGTTCATTTCAGCCACCAATCATGGGTTGGCTTTGACTGTTCCATCCAGAACCCACTCAGGCTGAAGGAGTAGCTTCCATCTGGGGACCTAACATGGGGAAAGGATTAGCGTGAGACCACACAATCACTCTTGGAGCTTCTGCTCAGAGATGGCATCTGGCATTTCTGAGCACATTTCATTGGCCAAAGGGAGTCACATGGTCAAGCCTGATGGCAATGGGACTGGATGACTTCCTCCCCTTAGAGAGTGGTGCTTTGAGGGAAAGGTGGTGAGGGAGAGTACTGCCATAGCCACCAGCTTGCACATGAGCTTGCTCTGCTGTGCTGTGCTTAGCCGCTCAGCCATGTCCAACTCTTTGTGACCCCATGACCTGCCAGGCTCCTCTATCCATGTGGAATCTCCAGGAAAGAATACAGGAGTGGGTTGCCATGCCCTCCTCCAGGAGATCTTCCCAACCCAGGAATCAAACCCAGGATGGGTCATCTAATATTGGGAACAGTAAAACAATCCTTAGAGTTATTGCATTATATTATATTGGGCTTAGAGAGGCTCCTATCTGGATAAATTAATAGGGTGAAAGTGGGAGCATGCTCCATCAGCCTCAATTTAACATCATAAAAGAAATAGTAAAGAAGTCCAAGCATCTAAGTTCCTCTCAACCTTTCCCAGAAGGGGCACATTGGAAAAAAATTCATTTCAGGTTGTGGTAGTTAATGTTAGGGGATCAGAGGGGAGCTGCTGAACCCAGAGAAGAATTCCTCCTCCATCAGCAGCTACACTACATGGGCCAGGTCATGAGGCTTCTTATCTTGTAACACTGGCAAAAGCTTAGGCCTCAATTTTAACTCACTGCATTGCAGTTCTTTTCAAGTACATTACCAGGGCTTTATGAAGATTGATAGAGTGCCAGAAAGCCATTGGGTTGAAAGTCCAGATGTACATAAATCAAGTCATAGCATCATTTAATTCAGAATGCTTTGGCCCAAGTCATTACAGAGTAGCAGTGCAGAGATTTATAGGAAGTCTTATAAGATTTGATGATCTGAAAGGTAGAGATATTAAGTGTCTGATTTAGCTCTAGGAGATGCTGCAGCAGTTTTAAATCAACTGAAGGCTTTATTGCAGCTGGTTTAAAAATGTGTCTCAAATAACTAGAAATGTATCCTAAGAACATCTTGGAATGAAGGGTTGAATGTGATTTTTGACCATCAAAACTAAGATCTGATTTGCATAAGGAAAGAACCTATCTATCAATAAAAATGCATATCAGCAAGCCTTTTTATATATTGAAGAACTATTCTCTGCTCTAACTTGTTCTATAGCTAATGATTTTTACATAAATCTTCTCTAGGATAAGACCCCGAGATCTTTGTGTCTGATGACAAGAATTCTTCTGATCCTTTTAATCTTGAGCCAGAAGTCATCTACATTTAAAATCATCTCAGGTTTTCCACTGAGGGACTCAAAAGGCCACAATCCCAGTTGACCTCACACTCACCAGGCATGCTGAGTTTTAAGCCTGCAGACCTGGTGAGGTTTGCTATAATCTTCTCTGAGCCCAGCCCTTTCCATATTCCTTCTTTTATTTGAATCTCTTGATGTTCTCTAATGCTTTAATGTCACATTTTCCTTTTTCTATCAAAATATATTACTTAAAATAAATTATTTTTGTAAAAGTTTACCAACAGATCACAATACCTCAAAGACTGAGGAAATTTAATGTTAGCATATGCCAGGGTATACAAATAGAATAGCCGAAGAAAGGATGGTCTGATCTTCCCGACCCAGGGATCGAACCCAGGTCTCCCGCACTGCAGGCAGATGCTTTAACCTCTGAGCCACCAGGGAAGTGCAGTGAGAAATTAAAGACAACTAAAGATGAAAGTGGAATATATTTCTCTCTTTTGTAAAATCACACTACAGAGAAAATTTAAAGACAGTGATTCAAAATTGTCATTTTGAATCAATCTACATTTCTGCCCACCCTTTGGAAAAATTTACAAACATTTTTGATGGAACAAATTCTTAATGAAATGGAGACGTTTCCTCCTCAAAGTGACCTCTGAAAACATATTATTCCTCATAAAAAAAGACTTAACTGATAATATTATTTTCAATTAATACTAAAATTGATTTTACATAACTATGTATCCAAGAAATTTTGAATATACATTTTATTAAATACTGTTTGTAAATTTAATATTACTACATTTTCTTTAATTGCAATTGTTAGGTAGTTAGAATAGGAAAAAGAAGTCCAGGCAAGGGGGTGGCTAAAGACAAGGAAGGGAAAAGCCTGTGAAAATAGAACGAAAGAAGGTCCAAGGACTGGAGTGAGGACCTCAAACAGTGAGGTAAAACAAACAGCACTCCTCACTAGCCCAATTTACATAGGGCAGGCCCGGGGAGGGGGGGGGGGGGAACCACATAAAAAGAGGAGCCAAAACCTTTTTTCTCTTCTAGTCTTTTGAGTTGGCTTTCCCTCACACCTTGAGGATGTATTTTCCTTTACTTTCTAAGTAAAACTGAGCTGTAACATTGGTCCATCTGAAGGCTGTAATGCTGGTCCGTTGCTTCGCTTATTTTTGTTGCAATGAGACAAAACTGAGGAAATTACAAACTCCCCGAACATCTATGGTGCTGTTTCTCAGATTTAACCTGGCTGAAACAACCTCAGCTCAGCCCCCACAAGGAAGAGGCCAAGCACAGCAGGAGCCCAACTTGGCGAAAGCTTCCAAGGTAGAAGCTAAACCCAAGAAGACCCAGTGCAGGGGCAGTGACAAGAAGCCCAGCAGACTGGAAAACAGGACAGCAAAAAACAAACAGCAGAAAGCTCACACGGCTCGTCTCAGATTCCAGAAGACCTCTGGTTAAGGTAGGAGGTCCTCACTCCTATGGCTAGAAGGACATATGCCTAACAAAATCTTGATTCCTTTACAATCTCTTGTTTCTTGTTTCCTTGAACCCCCCGTGAACAGGTGAGCGGCCGTGGGTGCAAATGAGGGACTCCGGCAGAGGCTACTCCTCAGTGTGTCCCAAAGGCTCCACTGTCTGCTGGGCCCCAGTAGCTTTGCCCAGGCTGGTGGGGGTTCTTCTGTCCTGAATCTTCTTTATGCCAAGGATCAGGCCAATGAAAACTGTGAGCACAGGTCAGGTATTTAGCAGGTTTTCCAGTAGGTTATGAAGGGGATTCCTCAGCACGTTTTTCCCACTGCTTCTTCCTCCTGTCCTTCAGCTTCTCTCTCCTGGGACTTGAGCCTGGCCCAAACCCATGATGCTTGGCTTCAAGACCTAATGAAGCGCAGGTTCTGATGTCTCATTGCAAAAATTCAGTTAGAGACACAGCGATAGTTAAGAGGTGTGCTGGGGGCCAGTGTGAGGAACTCCGCCCATGGCAAAGGTCATGAGGAAGGAGGCTTGGCATACGCAAAGGCATGGTCAAGCCTCAGGAAACCCCCTGTTCCCGAGCATCCAACCCCAAAACCAGAGTCTGTTTCATGCTCTCACCTACACCTCTGATTTTACAGGGGGCTCTCCCCCATAACCATTTCTCTCCGAGAAGGAATAAATTTGCAGCTCCAGTTAATAAAAATTCCTGGGTGTGACAAGAGTGTTTCAACTTAGAAATTCCTCTGGAGGTCCTCTAGCCTCCCTGATCAGGTTTGTCCGGCCACACGTGATTGTTTACAGCCCCCCAACCTTGGGAGGCCTGAGATGCTTTAAAACTTTCTAAATACAGACTCTTTTAAGAAGTTAGAAAATTATTAGTATAGTATAGTGGGTTGATTAGAAATTATATTGGTGAAGGGTTTTTTTGATTTGTCCTGTCAATAATCACTACTAATTCCCTGCCCTGGGTGTGACAAGGGTGTCTCAGGTCAAACCTCTCTGCTGGCAGACTAGCTTGTGTGACAACCTCTCAACCATAAACAGCACAGAGAGTTTGGAGTATCAGCATAGGGCTTTTCTCATTGTTGAGTCAGTGATTGCCGCCAGGCCTCCATATCCTTAGGCACCTGGGAATATATTAATCAATGTATTTGGAATATAGAAAAGGAAATATAGTAGTTTTTGATGTTAGCGATACTAGACTTTTTGAGTTAATGAATTTTCTCTTTTGTTATAGATCACTGTACTTTGTTATAAATCGCTGAGTCCTTGCTATGTAAAAATGTAACTTTATCACTATCTTAAGACTAAATAGATCTTAAGGGGAACATTGGTGAAGGGTTTTCATTTGTTGAGCCAATATTTGCTGCTAAATCTCCATATTCCTTGCCCTTATAATGAATATAACTAGCATATAGGAAAAATAAGTATTAACCTTTAAGATTAATCATGTTAAACCTTAGGCTAAGTAAATTCCTTTCCTAGTTGTAACTCACTACACCCTCACCCTATAGGAATGCAACTTTATTTGGAGGGTGGCGCCTGATTTAAGAAAAATCACCCCTGGAAAAATAAGTTTTCTGATTAACTGACTGGTATCAGAAAGGGCCATAAACTGTCAGCAGGTCTCATGGCCAGAAGATGATGTAACACCCATAAGACCTTTGTATAATTTTATATGAAGCACCTGATTGTGACAAGGGTCAGGTCTGCTGACCCCCGCGTGACTCTGTATTCATCCCTATGTACAACAAAAAGGTATATAAACAAACCTGAAAAATAAAGAAATCGGATCAATTTCTGGAAAGACTGATTCCCCCATGTCGTTTCTTTCTTGCTTCCCGTTTTTCTGGCTGAATTCCCATCTGGAGCATGGATGCTATTCCCTGTAAACCAAGTTATTCAGCCTCTTTTTCTCCACTAATTTTCCTACTACACTATCCGTTTCTAATCTCTCTATATATCTGTAATTAAGATTTTTCCTAGAACGCCGATTCCAACCCCACCTTCGAATCACCCTAGATCCACCAGGGCTGGACCCCAGCAGAGGTGGATTTTTTCAGACTCAGAGAGAAGCACACTCCACAGGGTGTGGGCCATCACAGAGGAAAGTGCAGTGGCCACGGAATGTAGTGTGGTTAGTTTTTTCGAGCTGGGTGATTTCATATGCTAATGAGCGAAAGGATCATTCCAACAATTGGGGAACCACCCACTTCTCCTCTGTCTTTTGACAATGCCTTGGAACTGTCCTGCTGGCACCTCTGGGTGTGCCAGTTAGCATGCAGATTGGGGATCAAGGTTTAGTTGAATTTGACTTGTCATTTTGGACCCACTTGATTTTAATCAGTTTATGTTATACCCTTGGAGAAGGAAATGGCAACCCACTCTAGTATTCTTGCCTAGAAAATCCCATGGATGGAGAAACAATGTAGGCTACAGTCCATGGGGTCGCAAAGAGTCGGACACAACTGAGCGGCTCCACTTTCACTTGCTCTATGTCATTCTTTCGAAAGTTGTGCCCTGCTCCCTTCCCTCCTATTTTATGCTCTTTTCCTGAGCTCCATCCAGGTCCACAATGTCACCTCTACAATCTTCTGGAGGGACAACCAGAAAACAGCTGGGCCTTGGGGGGGAAATACTGTATAATACCCAATCCCTCTCCATATTCAGGCCTTCATCTTCCATGTTTCCTGCAACATGTGCAAGAACAGCATCTCTCAGTGAACCTACTAGGGCAGGCGACAGGCACACAATGCCTGCTAGAAGTCCACCTAGTGGCATCCCTTCAAGGGCAGTTGGGCTTCCAGGAATAATTTTTGCCACTTTGGGAGTTAGCCCTGCAGGCCGTTTGGGGCCAAAGCCTTACCACCCTTCTAAAGTTATAAACATACCCCTGGATCAAATCTCCACTCCACTGTATGGAACATCTGGCCTGTTGTCTCTTATCAATTTGTTCTTAAGCCACTTACTAACTCCTACAACCAGGACCCTGCCCCCTTGTAGGGAATATTGCTCCACTCCCCTTTTTATTAAAATACTCTAAAAGCCCCTAACAGGACCAGATAACCCACTCTTTTGTCATAACTTCTGCTATTACCTAAAGTGAGTCTGACAATGAAATGCTTACCATTGGAGACACCCTAAGCTGCTCTTATGGAGGACTAGGGGAGGAAATCAGTGACTTATATTCCCTTAGAGCAGTAACAGGATAAAGCTATGGCTGCTTCACCAGGTTCCCAGTCTCAAGGCACAGGCTTGGATTGCTTTATGTCATGATATCTATTCCCATCTGTGGTGAACAAACTGGCAATGAGTTAAAATTACAACCCCTTAATCCTACCCAGCACTGGTTATGCTGGAGACCTTGGGGATGCCCAACTCCAGTCCACGGTCCTAGGAGGTTGACCTGCCTAGGGATCTGGTCCTCGAAAAGTTGTCGTGCCTCAGCCTGCTCGGGGATCTGCCAGTGCAGGGGTTCCAGGAGGTAGGGATTGGACCTCCAGGCTGTCATGCCTCAGCCTGCCTGGGGATCTGCACCCTGACCCGGGGATGCCTGGCTCTCAGGTTGCAACAGTACTGGGTAGGACAAGCTTCAAAAAGATTCACCCTTAAGGAAGTCCACCCATGGAAACTGAAGGAGGCCTATTAGATTTTTTCTTTTCCTCCATGTCATCACTGTCTCTCAGATGGGAAATAACTAACCCAGTTCCTGACAAGTGCCCTTGAGATGCATCCTTGATAACTGGAAGCTGTTAGATCCTCTAACTTTAAGGAGAAGTTGCTTAAAATTCTTTTGTGCCACTGTATGGCTATGGTATCCTCTGGGACACAAGGAACACTGGCCTGAGGATGGGAGTTTAAATTACAATCCCATCCTGCAGCTAGACTTATTCTGCAAAAGACAGGGGAAATGGACAGAGATCCCTTATGTCCACATTTTCTTCTGACTAAGAGATATGAAGGAACTCTGTCCTAAGTATGGGATTGTTGTATGCCCTAAAAGTGAGCCTACTAAGCACAGACAACCAAGAGAAAGACCCCCCTCCCCATGAAGGCTCACCTCCCAAGGCTCTCTAGTTGCCTGGTGCTCCTTCCTTGTACCCAAAAGTGCCCCCATATCCAGGAGCACCCCCTCCACAAAAGCCAACTCGAGTATGTCCCTTACTGGAGGAGAATTTGGACCAACCCAGGTCTATAAGCCCTTCTCCCTCTTAGAACTAAGACCAAACAAGACCTGGGAAGCAATACAGATGATCCAGGCAAATATATAGATACATTTCAACACATTGCCTTGGCCTTTCACTTGATGTGGAAGACATCATGGTCATATTTAGTCAAATTTTATCTGACCCTGAGCATGCTAGGGTCTTAAAGGAAGCCCAAAGGTATACTATGGGGCTTCACATGTCATGTGATAAATACCCAGTAGGGGAAACTGAAGTCACCTCCTTAGATCCTGATTGGAATTATAATGATCCTGAGCACATCATGGAAAGGGATCATTTTCTGCTCTGTGTGAAGGCGGGACTAAAAGCAGCCCAGCAAAAGGTATGCCCGGGTCTCAGCAATAACTCAGGAGCCCCACGAGAACCCCATTGCCTTTCTGGAAAGGCTAAAAGAGGCCCTCCAAAAATTTAACAATCTGGACTTAGACTCTTATGAGGGACAAGGGATTTTAAAGGACAAATTTCTGTCCCAATCTGCATCAGACAACAGGATAAAGTTACAACACCTACAGCAGCAGGACCCTGCTGCCTCTTTAGATGAGATGGTCCAGACAGCCACCAATACCTTTTATAACAGAGAATAGGAGAGGGAGGCCAAGGCTCGGGAAAAGGAGAAAAGGAAAGAGACAAGGCATGCCCAGATGTTGACTGCCATCCAGGGAAGCCCTATGGCAAACTCTGAGTCCTTGAAGAACAAGGTACAAGGTAAAGGCCTAATCTGTAGACAGGTGGGCCATTGGACAAAAGACTGTACAAACTGTGACAAGTCTCCTAAAACAGCTTGCTACAAATGATATCAGTTGAGACATTAGGCAGCACTCTGTCCTTGGGACCCAAGAGTCTCAAGGTCAAGCGCCAAGCCTTCCCTCACGATGGGTCAACAGGACTGAAGCAGCCCACTCCAGCCAGCCCGCCTGTCACAGACAACCATCACGGGGCTGGAACCAAGGGTACAACTGGATGTGGCAGGTAGGTCTGAGAATTTCTTGGCTGACACAGGGGCTACCTGCTCTGTCCTGACCTCCTACTCCAGAGCTTTCTTCTCCCAAACCTGTACCATTTTGGGTGCTACACGAAAAACAATTATTAAAAGATTCACCCAAGCACTTCTTTGTTGCTTGGATGGACAAATAATTTCCCACAAGTTTCTGGTGGTCCCTGAGTGTCCTACTCCCTTATTTGGAAGAGATATACTCACTAAACTGGAGACCACCCTTATGATGGGAAGCTTTTCATCCTCTAGAGCCCTATAGCTTCTGGTTACTGCTAAAGAATCCATTACACCCTCTCCAATAGAAAGGGACCAAAAACTATGGGAGGACAAAATTAACCCCCAGGTGTGGGGCCAGGGGACTCCTGGACGAGCCCACCAAGCTGAACCGGTCATCATTGTCCCCCAAGATCCCACTCGGTTTCCTAACCAGAAACAATATCCCCTCAGAAGAGCCCAGGAAAGACTACAGCCTCTAATAAATAAATTCCTTGCCTGTGGGCTATTAGTCCCCACCAATTCACAATGTAACATTCCGATCCTCCCTGTAAAGAAAAAGGGCAGAACCTGGCGAACTGTTCAAGATCTCCAGAGGGTTCCCAATCAAATAAGGTGATGAAATCCTTAGGCTCTTGGAGGCAGTCCATCTGGCCACTGAGGTTTCAGTCCCCACTGTAAAGACACCAACAAGGGAGGACAGAAGTGGCGAGAGGGAACCAAGGAGCCGATCAAGCAGCTAAGAGAGCAGCATTACAGAACGTGACCTAATAGGGGTAGCCACCTTAGTCCCACAGACTAATTTGCCAAAAACTCCCTCATATACTGAAAGTGAGACTCTTACAGCTAAGAGTGAGGGTTTTCAAGATCATATGGGATGGTTCCAAAAAGAGAGACTCCTTTTTCTGCCTGAGAACATCCAATGGAAGTGGGTTAACTCCTTACATGCCACCACTCATTTAGGGGGCCCTTGGATGGTCAAGTGGTCCCTTTCTTTCCAAACAGCAGCATGTGCATGTAGCACCAGAAAGGCATACTTGGAGTCAGTGTAAATGGTTACTCTTTTTCCTTTTCCTAGCTCTAAAGCTCGAGTCGGGGCTATGAGCTCAGCTAATTGGCCTGAAGTACCTGGTGGCAAAGGCTTAGCCTCTATGGTCTCAAAATTGGAGACTACTGAATATCCTCATTTAGGGGAAAAGGCCCTCCAAAGATTACTAGAAAGGTCCTTCAGAGGAACAGGCCTCCAAACAACTATAAGGCAAGTGGTCTCCACTTGTCCCACTTGCCAATATAACAATCCCCAAGGAGCTAGAAGACCCCAGCTGGCCCAGCGCATCCAACAATGTGGGACCTACCCAGGAAAGGACTGGCAGATGGACTTCACCCAGATGCCAGGTTCTCAAAGGTATAAATACCTATTAGTCATGATAGATACATTCACAGGATGGATTGAAGGCTTTCCCACCTGGACTGAGAAGGCTGAAGAGGTGGTTAAAATTAAAAAAAAAAAAAAAAAAAAAAAAACTGCTCCCTGAAATCATTCTGAGATTTGGTCTGCCCAGGTCATTACAAAGTGACAATGGGACATCATTTAATTCTAAGGTCACCCAGCAGGTCTCTAAGGCAGTGGGCATTACTTATTTCCATTGTGCCTAGAGGCCTCAGTCTTCAGGAAAAGCAGAAAGAGCAAACCAATTCTGAAAATCAGCGATAAATAAGATAACCCAGGAGACCTCCCTGGGATGGAAAGAGGCTTTACCAATAGCTCTCCTCCTCACCTGTACTGACCCTAAGAAACAGGTTGGTCTTAGTCCTTACGAGATGTTATATGGGAGGCCTTTTGTTTATGTCAATGATCTCTTCCTAGATCCAGAGGCTCATACCCTCTGGTCTTATACCATGGCCACTGGGCAATTCCAACAGGATATACACTTGTGAGGTGTCAACCAGGACCCAAAAGATTCTAAAAAGTCACCACTATATGCTCCAGGGACTCAAGTCCTAATTAAAGTCTGGAAAGATGGATCTCCCAAGGCTCAACTCCAGCCCAAATGCAAGGGCCCCTACCCTGTAACACTTTCTACTCCCACAGCAGTCAAGGTACCAGGACACAACTCCTAGATTCACTGCTCACAAGTCAAGCCATGGAAGGAAACAGAAGAGGACACTCAATATATCTGTGAGCTCCGGGGATATCTCAGATCCCTATTCAGGACTACAAATGAGTGCCATTCTAATGAACACCCCAAAATTAAGTTTATGGGGATAACATTTCTCAGATCAGCTCTAAAGAGCCAACACAGCTTGGCAGGGGTTGTACTCCAAAAGAGACAGGGGATGGATCTCCTGAACCCTGAACAAGGAGGGACTTGAGCCATCTTGAATGAGACATGTTGTTTCTGGGTAAATACCTCCAGGTAAGTTAAAGAAAGTCTCACAGTCCTCAAGAAAAACATTTAGACCCTACAGGATCTCAAAGAATGAGCTGGAGAGTTCTCTGGGTGGCTATAATCTCTCTTTGGGGAATATTCCTGGTGATGGGAATTTGGAGTTGGCTAATGCCCCTGCTAGTCCCTGTCATTACCATATTGATGCTGCTTATGATTGCTCTATGTATCATCAACTGTCTAACCCGTTTTGTCTCTGCCCAGGTCAACAAGCTACAACATGCAGTGTCAGTGCAACAGTGATATATAAAACTACAGCCGACCACAGAAAATATCACTCACTCTTGTACGGTCACCACTAGAAGGACTCTGAGGCCTGAGACAGCAAGAGGGGGAGGCCCAATGCCCCTCCCCATCCCATTTCAGCAGGAAATAGCCAGAAAGACTTCTATGCCCCTGTTCTCAAAGAACTTGGCCTCCCATCTCTTGGGGGCGGGTGGGGATGTTAGGTAGTTAGAATAGGAAAAATGAATCCAGAATGGTGGTGGCTAAAAGACAAGGAAGGGAAAAGCCTGTGAAAATAGAACAAGAGGTAAAACAAACAGCACTCCTCGCTAGCCCAATTTACAGAGGACAGGCCCGGGGGGGAGAAAAACATAAAAAGAGGAGCCAAAACCTCTCTTCTCTTCTAGTCTTTTGGGTTGGCATTCCCTCACACCTTAACGATGTATTTTCCTTTACTTTCTAAATAAAACTGAGCTGTAACACGAAGCTGTAACACTGGTCCATCCGAGGGCCATAACACTGGTCCACTGCTTCAAATTTTTGTTGCGACGAGACAGAACTGAGGAAATTATAAACTCCCCTGACAAAATTATAATAGAAAATCCACATTCTTCCCCTGATGTTGCTTCTCTAGAAGCTCTGCAAATTTGGGGTGTTGAATTTTCAAGATAATATTTAAAGATATTCAATTCTGAAGTTCCTTGTTGGTTATTTAAGTTAAGGACAAGCTTCTTTAGTAAAGTGACCCATTACAAGCAAGTCTATCTTTGCTAAATTAGAGCATGTGTTTATTACTTAAGCATAAAGCTAACTACATTTGAATTAGCCATCACAATGCCACCATCTACTAATTATTTTGCATTATTACTTAATATAATCTATAGGAAACTATCCAGTGATCCCTAAAATTGAGTTTTAAACTGAACTGTGCCCTGCTGATCAATATTACATTTTACAAGCTTAACCTCCCTTCCCAAGTACAATTACCTACTGCCCCTTTCCTTCTTTTCTTATATATTGAAAGCTGTATCGTTTCTAAGTTTTAATCTGCTTCACTCACCTCACTTTGACTTTTTGATTTCTCTCAAACACCCACCTAATTTTTTCTTTAAAAATGTACCATAGTCTGGGAGGAGGAGTGGCCGCAGCCAGACTACTCAACTCGGTGAGGGCTCTCGACAGCGCAGCCTTCAGGCACCGGGCTCTGCCTGCCCGCTGCCATGGTGCCCAGGAGAAGGTCAGCTCTGCTGAGTGGGTGGCGAAGGAGGAGCCCAAGGGGATGTTGGGGAGGCTGTCAGCAAACCCGCTCCTGCGAGAGTGGAAACAAAGTCAAAAAAGGCGGCGGGAAAGGGTGAATCTTCATACAAAAAAGTGCAAACAAAAGGAAAAAGAAGAGCAAAGGGACAACAGGCAGAAGTGGACAACCAAGAGACTAAAGAGACTTACCTGCAGAAAATGCAGAGACTAAAAACGAGGAGAGCCCAGCCTCTGATGAAGAAGAGAAAGAAGCCAAGCCCGATTAATACCACACACCCAGTCCTGCCAGTGGCCCCTGTTTCCCTTCTTGTACAATCCAGAGGAATATTTATCAACTATTTTGTAAATGCAAGTTTTTGGTAGCTCTAAAAATATTTTTAAAAAGGAGAGAATCCCACCTCATCCCATTTTTTAAGTGTAAATGCTTCGTATTAAGAGGTAAAATCATTTTCTGGTTGTTTATTTTTTGGTACAACCAGAAAATAGTGTGATATTAGATAGGAGAGGCTTTGATTGTGTTGGGTGTCAGCTTAATGTTCCATAGGTGGGCTGTAGCTTTTATATCCTATAATATAAAAACATACGAATGGCAGTTTGGAGTCAGTTGTGCATTTAATGTCTTGAACATTTTTAAGTACATCTCTTCACATATTGTTTTGGTAGAATTATTTTCTACAGCAAACCACTTTTTGATCTTGGCTCTCCTGGTCAGAATTTCATGAACTCTGTAACATCTTTGGTTGTGGTAGTCCAGTTTTCCTAGTAACTTGGTTAGTGTGCTGTGAATGATTGACAGTTTGAATATGTAGTGTATATGATATTAAATTGTGAATCAGTGGGACTTATGATGTAACAGCATATTAATATTTGAAGACATTGGTACTTGCTATCCTGTTAAGGAGAGTTTGCTCCAGATTTTAAGCTGGCAAGTCACTGGAATAACTGTTAACAATCACAACTATATGATTTTTTAGATTTCTGGGTACGAATGTGAAGGATTGTGTACAAATTGAAATATTTGTGTAGTGATCCTCAAAACAACCAATAAAATCTCAATTATAAAAGAAAAAACTGTATTATAATCTATTTATTACACCTTATCCTTTATTTGTATTTAATTAAATGTTCATTTAAAGAATAGTAGAGGAACTTCACATTAAAAATTCAGTCTATACAAAAGGCAGAAATAAAAACATGAAGCCTTTGCCTCCACACTTGTACTACTCTCCAGAGGGAACTAGTCTTAAAATTTTGGGGTTTTGGTTCTCCTGGCTTTTAGCTCTAAAATCCTAGATGAGTGTTGTCCAATGAAAATGTAATGTGAGCCACCTTAATAAGTCTAGTAGTCATATTTTTAAAGTAAAAAGAAATAGATAAAATAATTTTAATGACATATTTTACTTACTCCCATAATCCAAAATATTATTTAACATGTAGTCAATATAAAAAATATGAATGAGATATTTAAATTTTTTTTCATGTTAAATCTATTTCCTACTTAGAGAATGTATCAATTCACACTGGCAACCCTTTAGATATTCAATAGCTGCATATGACAAGTGGCCACTGTACTGGACAGCATAGGTCTAAGTAACATACTTCAAATCTAGCTTGCTATTTATAAGCAATTTAAAACAGCATCTTTGACTTACTACCATGAAAATCGAGAATTGAACACCTTTTACTATCCACTCTATCTTATTATTACAAGTCCTATTACATTTGTATTTTTAGCTTTCCAGTTGACCATCTTTATTATTTTGAAAACTATAGCTAATACTTGTTTCTTACACAACTATTGGACAATATCCTTTGAGTTCCATATGCAAGATGAGGAAATCAATACCTCTGCCCTTTGCATAGTATGAGTTTTTTGACAATTTAAAAGCTGAAAAAAGTTAGGAAGCATATTGAGAGAGATGGAAAGAAGTGAAGTATTGAGTTTGAAAATATTCGTTATAAAATCAAGGACTGTGCTTAAACCTTTTGGAAATGAAATTCTACACTCTGAATCAATGCTACTTAAAGCAGAATTTTCCAAATATTAAAGACAAATAGGGATTCTCAGATAGCTCAAATGATAAAGAATCTGCCTGCATTGCAGGAGACCTGGGTTCAGTCCCTGTGCTGGGAGGATCCCTGGGAGAAGAGAAGGCTACCCACTCCAGTATTCTTGCCTGGAAAATTCCATGGACAGAAGGGCCTGGTGGACTACAGTCCATGGGGTCTGTTTTTTTATATCCCATGACTTCTTTGGAATCATGCTTCAGTTTAGTTTGCTTCATTTGAGTACCATGGCTATACTATTCAACTTTATGTACTCCTTGGATTCTCTTATTACCTTTCATTTACTTTGTTAACTGAGAAATATTCTGGTCATTTTGTTTTTAGGTCATCACACTTTTTAATTATACTATTTAATATAGGAAAGTGACTGTTTCCTTAAAGGCTATTTCTGGCTGCTCACTAATTTTCCTTTATAATTTGAATTTATTCCCTTGTATGTTTGCTGAAGAGCTGGGATTCTGGGATTTAATTTCATTCCTCCATTGGTTGAATTCACAATTTTTTACATACTAAATTTTCCTCTTTCAGTAATGAAGATCTTTTACTGGAATATATCCTCTAGTAATTTTTTTTCCGCAAACACATTCAAGAGAGGTAGACGTTCCGAATTTTTGCATATTTGAAAATGGCTTTATTTTCCTTTTACACTAGACTTGTACAGTTCAATTTCCCAAGAAAAATATCAAATTTCTATAGCAGCCTTGCATGTTATACATGCATATTAATGTGTTCCTATCTTTGGAAATTACAATCCAAGTGAATCAGTTACACAGGAGATGAAATAGATTCTTGTGCTTCTCTCCATTAGCATACTCTTGGTGAAGCAGTGTCTCACCCTTTACCTTTAGCCACTGTTGTGTATCAGTTGGGAAATCAAAAGTTTCATTACACAGCGCTCTTGGTAGGTCCCTGGGGAATTACAACACACATTGGCATGTTTAGAAATGCCTTTTTTCCTGCTCACATCTTATAAAGACCTAAGTGCGTGCCTTTAGGACTGTTTAAATATCTTCTGTGAACAAGGAGAAATGCAGACATGTTGTCAGAGCTGATCATTTTTGTTGTGGATCTTACACTTGCTTTGGCCTTTTTTATTATCATTTATGCTGTTTATTTAATAGCAGCTACAAGTATTTTCATCTCTGTTCTTTTCTATATTTTCAAAGGGGAAATGAAAAAAAACTATGACTTCATCATGAGCAGAGCCTGGGTACTGGATTCTAGCAATGCTGCTGGGAAGCCATTCCTAGGCAGTGTAGAGACAGTCAGCTCCATGATGCCTCCTGCCCATTTGCCAGCCCCAAAAGAAGGGGCCTTCTCACTCTAGGAGAGTGGAGTGAAGAGCCTTTGGTGGTGGAGGAGACACCCAGGAAGACTCACGACATGCCACCCCCACCAGCTGAGAAGTATTTCTTGAGGTAAGAAATGGAATGTTCAGCTTAATTCTCCCTTTCGCGAATGAAGTGACACATGCATGTTTGAGGTGAGAAGAGAAAAACAAGCAGATGCCTTTTATCACTGCTTCCATGTTTCAAAAATGGAGTTGGTAGAATCTGTAGAGACTACAATTTTTGTTTTCTGCTAAGAGTCCCATTTACTCAGTAAATTAGGGAGCCTTACCTGTGATATTTTCTCTCCCAAGCATGGGTTAGGCACAGGTCAAAAACAGTTAAAACTCCCATTTCAATCTTTTTACCAATTGGGCAAAAAGGCTTGGTAGAAGAGAAATTTGAATAAACGGATATTCTTTCAATCTATGAGTTGTTTATTGCCTTTATTTTTAAATTACTTTTTATTGGAGTATAGTTACTTCCCTGGTGACTCGGTTCAGTTCAGTCACACACTTGTGTCCGACTCTTTGCAACCCTAGGGACTGCAGCATACCAGACTTCCCGGTCCATCACCGACTCCTGGAGCTTGCTCAAACTCATGTCCATTGAGTGGGTGATGCCATCCAGCCATCTCATCCTCTGTCATCCACTTCTCCTCCAGCATCAGGGTCTTTTCCAGTGAGTTGACTCTTCATATCAGGAGGCCAAAGTATTGGAGCTTCAGCTTCAGGATCAGTCCTTTCAGTGAATATTCAGGGTTGATTTACTTTAGGATTGACTGGTTTGATCTCCTCGCAGTCCCCAGCTGGCTCAGTGGTAAAGATTTTGCCTGCAGTGCAGGAGACACAGGTTCAATCCCCTGGGTCAAGAAGATCCCTGGGTCAAGAAGACCCCTGGAGAAGGAAATGGCAACCCGCTGTCGTATTCCTGCCTGGAAAATCCCATGGACAGAGGAGTCTGATGGGCTACAGTCCACGGGGTCTCAAAAGAGTTGAACACAACTTAGTGACTAAAAACAACAATAAATAACTGCTTTACAATGCGGTGTTAGCTTCTACTGTACAGCAAAATGAATCAGCCTTACATATACATATGTCCCCTCCCTTTTGAATTCCCTTCCCATTCAAGTGACCACAGTGCATTCAGTAGAGTTCCCTGTGCTATACAGTATGTTCTCATTAGGTATGTATTTTATGCATAGTAGCAATAAAGGGCAGAGCATATCCTTTGACTTCAAGTGGCAAAGATAATCAGTAGTTGTTCTTGAGAGGACAGTGTATTTTCAGAATAGTCCTTGAATGGACCTAGAGATGATCATATTAAGTCAGAAAGAGAGAAGAATTCCCTGGCAGTCCAGTGGTTAGGGCTCCATGCTTTCACTGCCTAGGTCCCAAATATGATCCCTGGTCAGAAAACTAAGATCCCACAAGCTGCACAGCCCAGGAAAAAAATAGAAATAGAACTACATATGCTATTACTTATATGTGGAATATAAAATGCATTACAAATGAACTTTTCTATGAAACAGAAACAGAATCACAGACACAGAATCCCTTGGTGATTGCCAAGGGAGGAGGGGTAGAGGCAAGGACTGAGTGGGAGTCTGGGACTAGATGCAAGCTTATATACAGGATGGATAGATAACCAGGTCTTACTGTACAGCACAGGGACCTACATTCAGTATCCTATGATAAACCACAATGGAAAAGAATATGCAAAAAGAGAAGCTATTTATTATAACTGAATCACTTTGCTGTACAGCAATAATTAATACAATGCAAATCAATTATACTCCAATAAAAAAGATAATAATTTTTTTTGAATTAATTGTTTGAATTGGAGGATAATTACTTTACAGTGTTGTGATGGTTTTTGCCATGTATCAACATGAATCATCCATAGGTATATAAAAGATAATAAAATTTTATAAAGTAATTAAAAAATACAACTAAAATAATGGTCCTTGGATCAAAATCAATGTGTGAGCATATGAAATGGCAGAATGTAGATATACTCTCATTTTGGTTTAGTGTCCTCTGAACACTAGAGATTGCAAGGTGAAACACTTCATGATGATCTCTTAAGAACACTTTAAACTTTAAAACTAGACTTATTTGAAGTTTCCTGGTTCCTTGTTTATTCCACTGCTTTGGTCCAGTGGAAGCAGATGGATAAGTTTTGTCCTGGCTTTTTGTCAGATAAATGGTTAGATAGATGGTGCCTTGTGTTTGGGTTTTTAAGGTATAAATCCAAGTATTTCATAGTAGACAGATACATTTTTCTCTAGAATACCTGATTAGTTTGCAGAAGGCTCTGGTAAATTAATTTAATTTTGGCAGTTGTGATTACACCTTCTTAAAACCAAGCCCTTGTCCTCATACCTGCTTTTCATTGAGACTTCTGATATTTTAACTTTTAAAAAGTGTTTCTTACATATTCTATATGTAAACTAACATTTAAATGCTCTTCTCACCAAAAAAAGTAACAAAATTGTATTCAATAAGGACAAATAATAAGCTTAGCCCCATGGACAATAAATATTTAAATTTCTAGTAGATCTTAAGTGTTGTCACCATAACAAAAAATGGTAACTGGGTGAAGTGATGAATATATTAACTGGCTTGAGTATGGTGATTACATCACTATATATCTTGTATATATTTAACATATAAATATATATTCACTATATATATAGTGAGTGGGTGTGCATTTTAAGTCACTTCAATCGTGTCCAATTCTTTGAGACACTGGATTGTAGCACGCCAGGCTTATTTGTCCTTGGAATTCTCCAGGCAAGAATACTGGAGTGGGTTGCCATGCCCTCCTCCAGGAGATCTTCCCAACCCAGGAATCGAACGTGCATCTCTTATGTCTCCTGCATTGGCAGGCAGGTTATTTACCATTATGCCATCTTGGATCCCCATGTATATGATAAATATGTTTAAAGTAAACAACTTGTTATATATATATATGACAATATATTTAATATTTGGTATATTTATTAAATATAAATATTTAAACTTTTAAAAAATATTTAAACTTTTAGAAAACAAATTAGCTTTAGTATAATTTTATCCATTTCAGCCATGGTATTTGTTCAAGGGCACAATAACTGCTCCCCAGAAGAAACTGATATGTTTTGTCGAGCAGGTCGTATTATGAAATTCTTAAATAATTCTCCATTACATAGTTCCAACTTTACACACAGATGTGAAGGGGGCAACTTATCTGGTGGGATGTGGGCTGCACAGCCAGACCACCTCTTTAACTGTCAAACTCTTACCCCTAACAACTTGCAAGGGATTGACAATGATAGAAGCATTGTTTTGTGATAACGTTTTTTTTAATTCTAAGAAAATTCAATTGTCATGCAAACATCATGGAAGAGGTACACAGTATGTTTCTTTTTGTTTTTAAATCTTAATTCATTCAGCTACATGTATAAAAGGTCCATGCACAATCTTTCGATACCTGGGGAGCTTCTACACTCTGTTGTGCTAACATTCATCGGGAATGGGCTTCAGCGATACCACACAAAAGTGCTCCTGTAGTCCTTGCCGTTTGCCCTAGAGTTCTCTTAAGTGTCCCAGATGTAAAGGATTAGGGTCAATGGTAACGATTTGATAAGAAAGGGAACCGGAAGTGCTTTACACTGAGTACATACCTTTTGAGGTCTGCCTTCACCACACCCCTCTTACAGCTGCCATCAGAAAACTTGCTAGCCCTGCAGGGCACTGGATTTGCAAACCCTGCCAGGTTTCTGCACCTCCCTTTTGGCATTTGAAAAGAGTGTCATAGCTCCCTCTGTGGCATCCCTTAGCCTCTATGTGAGTTTCAGTAAATTGAATTTAGTTCTGCTAAATTCTAAATACTGTTAATGAGAATTCATTTCTAAGGCGTGTTATTTACCAGCAACTCAACTACGTCTCCTTTTGACTTTATTTTATAGAATGTTGCAACAGTCTTAAAATTCAAAAGGAACTTGAAAGTCATTGAGTGCACTCTGTGTCCAGTTAAGAAATACCTTCTACAATACCCTTGAAAGATGGTTTTGTAACTTCTGCTTGTTCAGTTTTCCTGAGAGGTGCAAGGCAGCCTCTTATAATAATATCCAATAGAAATCTGAGTCCTCCCATCTCCCATCTCTTTGTCTTATTTTTGCTCTAATAAGCAATCTTGAAAATAGTCAAGGAAGTACAATGATATCAATAGAATATAATGACATCACAAATTCTAAGGAGAAAGAGGAGCTTCTCTCCTTATGAATTTTCTACTTGCTACTCACATCATTGAACAATGTTGTTCTTTTCAGGGCAAATGGACACCGTTCAAGATCATAACTCATAAGATAAATCTAGGGTTTATTGTGTACTTTAGTAGAAGATTCTTAATATGTCTTTTCTGACTTCTTATATGTATCTGCTACATAGGATTTTGAAATTCTTTCCTTTGAAGTTTTCCAAAGTCTGGGAGAGTTGCCAATTTGCACTGAAGAATAGCATTATATTAGTACACCCATAACTATTAAAATATAATTCTAATGCACTGACCTGAATTCACAGTACATCAAAATTTTAATTCAACCCCAGATTGATTCTCACAGAAGTTCACTAATTTTCCAGTGGATGTTTCCAATCCACTGCTTGGAAAGTCAGATGAATCTGAGCATTTTGCAATGTTAGCAACCTTGTCAATCTTGACTCCAGAGACAGCAACACCTGGAGAAGCGAACTATGCTAATGTTTACAGAATGAAGCCACTTTTACCAGAGATAAAAAAGGTAGAGTGGGAAAGCTAGGGAAAGGGGTCCAGCTCTCCCACTTCTGGTGACACTGGGGCCAGCCCACTGAGGGCTGAGGAGGAAATCAGCTGGCATCCCACGGCTTTGTGAGCAGGTCTGGGGAGGTCTGAGTGTTAGAAGCCAAAGGTGTTTCTGGCTTTGTGGATGGCTGAGGGAGAGAAGCTCCTAGAAGGTACAAGACAAGGAAGAAACTCAAGCCCTGGAATGTGAAACTGTTATCTCTTTTCTGTTTCTGTTGACATTTCTAGCAAATATAAACTTTCAGACCTGAGAGTCTAATTAGGATCTTAACCACACCCCTACTGGCAGTGTCTTGCGTCAAGTCACTGCTTTCCTAGGCCTCTGTTCTTCTATTTGAAAAAAAAAAAAAGAGGATATGACCCCAATGACAGAAGCCTCTTTCATTCTAAAATAACTGCAAATTTTACGGAATAAAATGAGTTAGAAATACAAAATGTGGTCAGCCAAGAGGGCAGCTGACACAGAGGATCTCTAAGCATTTCTCAAAATGCATTGCAAATACTTAGGGGATGCATGCAAAGTGGTAGCCCCCAAGAGACAAGGTGGCAATTTTCAGAACACTTATAGAATTGAGGGAAAAACTCTTAGAATAAATTTTCTTGGAGACTCAAAGTTTATCTCCATGTCTCCACCACACTACCTGCTTACAATTAAAGGCTGACATCATATGCACACGTGCATCCCACAGGCATCAATTACTCCTGCTGCTGCTGCTGCTAAGTCGCTTCAGTCGTGTTCGACTCTGCGCGACCCCACAGACTGCAGCCCACCAGGCTCCCCCGTCCCTGGGATTCTCCAGGCAAGTACACTGGAGTGGGTTGCCATTTCCTTCTCCAATGCATGAAAGTGAAAAGTGAAAGTGAAGTCGCTCAGTCATGTCCAACTCTTAGCGACCCCATGGACTGCAGCCCACCAGGCTCCTCTGCCCATGGGATTTTCCATGCAAGAGTACTGGAGTGGTGCCATTGCCTTCTCCCTCAATTACTCCTAATTATTAATTAATTCAGATAGACCATCCAGACTTCTAAACCTGTACATTTTTATTGTATCTGCTGGCAAGTCACTTCTTTTGAACACAGATTACTTTTCCTGCAGGATCTCAATTTGTTCATTCATAAAATGAAAATGTTATAAATAATATCAATAGCCTTACATGGGCTATTTTGCTGTTGTAAGGGTTTATTAAATAGATGCTGCTTGCCACTCACTGTAGGAAGTGGCTTGTCAAAACAAAGAAACATAATTCATAGACTTAGACTTAAAGGGTTTCGATTAGGTCTCAATTTGAAAAGATCCATGAACCAGACATGAATTCAAAGCTTCAGTAAAAGTAATCAACTAGTTAAACAAATAAAATTTACTACTTTTCAAAAGTTAAAATTTCAATAAAAACTGTTTGCCAATTTAATTTTACTGAGTTTTAATAGCCTGTGTTTTTAATGAGTAAACTAATCCAGTTTATCTAACTGATTTGCATTTTAAGTAATCTTTGTGCCTTAGAAAACAGACTTGGCAAAATGTAAATGGATTATTTGGCAATAATTCTTGAATATAGCACCAAAAGCAAAGTAAAACTTTTAAAGAAAAAAGAAACCAAACTATATCAAAATTAAAATTTTCCATGCATCAAGGAACACAATGAACAGGTTGAAAAAAACAGCTCATGAGATGCAAGGATATATTTATAAATCATGTTATAATTATAAAGGGTTAATATCCAAAATATTTAAAGAACTATAACTCAACAATAAAACAACCTAATGATAAAAATAGCCAAAAGGCTTGAATAGACATTTCTCCAAAGAAGATATACAAATGGTCAATAGCATACGAAAAGAGTCTTAACATCACTAATTATTAAGGAGATAAAAATAAAAACCACAATGAGATACATCTCACTCTCATTAGGATGGCTACTATTAAAACTCAGAAAATAAGTGTTACTGAGGATGTGGAGGAACTGGACCTGTTGTGCACTGTTGGTGGAAATGTAAAATGATACAGGCTGTATAGAAAACAGTATGGTAATTCCTTATAGAATTAAAAATGGAATTATTGTATAACCAAGCAATTCCAGTTTTAGGTATATCTATATGAATTGAAAGCAGAGTCTCAAAGAGATATTTGTACATCTGTAGCACAGAGTCGAACACGACTGAAGCGACTTAGCAGCAGCAGCAGCATTACTTATAGTAGCTAAAGGATACGGGCAACCCAAGTGGCCTTTGACAGATGAATGAATAAACAAAGTGTGGTATATCTACACCATAGAATATTATTTAGTAATTTAAAAAGGATAGAAATTCTGACACATGCTACAATATAGATGAACCTTAAGGATATCATTTTATGTAAAATAAACCAGTCACAAAGGACAAGTAGTGTGCAACTCTACTTATATGAGGTGTATGGAACTATCAAGTTCATAGAGACAAAAAGAATGGTGGTTGCCAGGGACACGGGAGAGGAAGTAGTGGAGTCACTACTTAATGGGTACAGCATTTCACTTTTTCATAATGAAAAGAGTTCTGTGGATTTGATATTTCTATTTAGCTTCTAAATCAATTTATATAGAATACATAGAACAGTGAATAAATTAAAGCAGAGTATTTTTGCTGTTGTTTCTTTGTTTTTGTTTTTGGGCCTGGCTATAAAAACTAGTCTGCAGGGAATAATGCGCTTCATGGAGGATTTCGTATAAGTAAAAGATCCAGATTGTTTGGCTTTTGAAAAATTACTTAAAGCATGTGTGTTCTCAATCACAGCATCTTCCACTGTGTTAATTTACCCAATTTAATTTGTCTTTACTTAGTAGCCAGGTGTCATTAAGAACAAAAGTTTTCATTTCTTGCTAAATAGCCATAGCATTCTTGTGTTAATTGCTCTTAGACATCACTGACAGAAATGGATTATGATAAAAATATCAGTTAGCTAGTTATTTAAGTTTGGGGTTTTTTGGCTGAGCCATGATACTTGGGGGATCTTGAACCTGGGCCTCAGCAGTGAAAGCGCTGAGTTTTAACCACTGGACTGACAAAGAACTCTCCTAAATTTCATTTTAATAATATAGTACACAATACTTGTTTGAAAATTCCCATTTTATAATATCATTTTGATAAAAAAGATAATATACTAATTTTTCTCATTTTTATTATTTGTGGTAATTATCCCAGTATATGTGTGCATGTGTGCTAAGTCGCTTCAGTCGTGTCCAACTCTTTGCGACCCTGTGGACTATAGCCCTCCAGGATCCTCGGTCCATGGGGATTCTCCAGGCAAGAATACTGAAGTGGGTTGCCCTGCCCTCCTGCAGGGGATCTTCCTGACCCAAGGATCGAACCCGCATCTCTTACGTCTCCTGCATTGGCAGGCAGATTCTTTACTACTAGTGCCACCTGGGAAGCCCCATCCCAGTATATAACTCAGGGCTGAAAATTCCAGCAAGTAGTACTCTTAAGCGCCCTTCAATAACTCAGCTGGTAGAGCGGAGAACTGTAGATCTGATGCAGGTGGGCATCCTTAGGTCACTGGTCCTCCTCCTGCTTGAAGGAGGTGCCTCAGTTGCTTGGGGCCTCCCAGGTGGCACTTGTGGTAAAGTGCCAATGAAGGAGACTCAGGTTCAGTCCCTGAGTCAGGAAGATCCCTTGGGGGAGGGCATGGTCTGTATTCTCCAGTATTCTTGCCCTACAGTCATAGGGTCACAAAGAGTCAGACATAACTGAAGCCATCCAGCATGCATGCACCTGCAGTCCTTATTTGGGCTTCCCTGATGGTTCAGACAGTAAAGAATCTGCCTGCAATGTGGGAGACCCAGGTTTGACCCCTGGGTTGGGAAGATCCAGAGAAGGAAATAGTAACCCACTCCAGTATTCTTGCCTAGGAAATTCTATGAACAGAGGAGCTTGGCAGACCCCAGTTCACAGAGTCGCAAAGAATTAGACACAACTGAGCAAATAACACACACAGCACTCTTAATGTATTTAAAGATTGCCAGAATTCCCTGTTTCACTGTATATGTGAAGGGCTTTCTGAATAAGAAAAAATGATGTAAACATTCTGGATTATTTTTTCAATCTCAAGTTTTGATCTCTAGAAGTTTTACTAATTAACATCACTATGAAACACTATAATTTCATGTCATTGTTAGCCTTCAGAAATTTAAAAAATGCAAATCACAGATATCTTTTAAAATAAGATTCATGTTCTGAAATAGGCCTGACAAATTTAGAAAAAATATATTTGGAAAGACTTTTTATTCCTAAAGGATATACTCTTTATAGCTAGTTTTATTTAACTGCAGAGGGCTTATCCTATGGTTGAAAGAAATAATATAGACATAACTTCCATGGAATCCTGAGACTGTTTATATGCTCACAAAGTCTCAGATATGTAAACGAATCATTCAAAGAACAATTCTGAGAAATAGGCATATTTATAGTAAGAAAATCTATCAGTAGCTACGTAAAATTCATTGTGAAGTGGTACTGTGTGCGTCAGTCACTCAGTCATGTCCGACTCTTTGCAACCCCATGGACTATAGCTCACCAGGCTCCTCTGTCCATTGAATTTTCCAGGCAAGAATACTGGAGTGGGTTGCCATTTCCTTTTTCAATGGATCTTCTCAACCCAGGGATCAAACCAGATCTGCCACATTACAGGCAGATTCTTTACTGTTTGAGCCACCAGAGATTATAAACACCAATATATGAGCAAATATTAATTTTCTCCATTTTTTTTAAATCTGAAAAGTATAGGTTCTTGCAAAGTTCATAAATTGCTATGTAAGCATATTCAGTATTCCCAGAGTTAAGACAAACTCAGTGGAAATGCTGACATCAGGGCATAAACAACACATTATAAAATGCCCCAAATGAATTGCTGCTCGATAGATTTTGTCCTTTTTTTTTTTTGCCACTCATTTATTTTTTTTAATTTAAGGATATTTGCTTTACAGAATTTTGTGGTTTTCTGTCATACATCAACAAGAATCAGCCATCAATACACCCATGTCCCCTCCCTCCCAAAACTCCTCCCATCTCCCTCCCCACCCCACCCTTCTAGATTATTACAAAACCCCTGTTAGAGTTACCTGAGTCATACAGCAAATGCCCGTTTTGTGTTAACAGTCCTTTCATTGAAGAATGCTCAAGTCTCTGAAAAAGCCTAGGGTACATCAAGTAGAAGACCTGCATGCAAATGAGTTAAATTCCTAGTAACATATCAATGGCTAAAGCATTTCATTCCTTAAATCCTTCAGGCTCTTTGCACTCAACTTTACAGCTCCTCCCATCAGAAAGTGGCTGCATCTCTTTTCCTGCCTCTTGAATCTGGGCTAGCCTTACTCTTGGTTAGACTAAGAGAACTCGTCAGAAGTGAGACTGAGTTAGTTACCAGCCACATGTGAAGGGAGCTTGCACTTTGCTCTCTTGGAGTCCTACCAGAACCTTGGGAATAAGCTCCAGCCAGACTGTTGGAAGATGAGAGCACATGTACAACTGAGGCCATGCTGGACCACGCTAAAGCCAGCCAGCCCCCAAACATGAAATGATGCCCAGGGTCCCCCCAACATCAGCAGTGCTGCCTACTAGACCCACGCCAGCCTGCTGAGACCATGAGACCCACCTAGTTTTAAACTTCCAAGTGGCAACACCTTATTCTTAGTCACTACTTTTGGGCTGTGAAGAAGGCTGAGCGCCGAAGAATTGGTGTGTTTGAACTGTGGTGTTGGAGAAGACTCTTGAGGGTCCCTTGTACTGCAAGGAGATCCAACCAGTCCATCCTGAAGGAGATCAACCCTGGGATTTCTTTGGAAGGAATGATGCTAAAGCTGAAGCTCCAATACTTTGGACACCTCATGTGAAGAGTTGACTCAGTGGAAAAGACTCTGATGCTGAGAGAAATTGGGGGCAGGAGGAGAAGGGGACAACCCAGGATAAGATGGCTGGATGGCATCATGGACTCGATGGACGTGAGTCTGAGTGAACTCTGGGAGATGGTGATGGACAGGGAGGCCTGGCATGCTGCGATTCATGGGGTCGCAAAGAGTTGGACACGACTGAGCAACTGAACTGAACTTTTGGGCAGCTCTAACTCATGTTGAGATTGCAGGTTTTTTTGAAGATCTTAGACTTTTTGGTTTTGTTTTATTGTTTTTCTGCAGGCATTTTTTCATGCTAGATTTAGCTCACACTCACATGGGCCTTTAGTTTCAGGAGAACTCATTGGCTTGAGTATGTCTTCACAGGTACTCCTGTGTACTGTGTTTTCATCCTATACCTTAGGCTGCCGGAAGACTGATTGTGTACTACAGGCAAAGAAGTAGCTAAATAATTTTGAAAAGTAGAGTTTAAATCTTTAAAAATCTGCAAAATGAATATTACTTTGCAGATTTAAAGGTTGATTTGATTGGATTCACAGTATTGAAAGCAGAAAAGATGTCAAGATGAGAGAGTTAAATCTAAACATAATTTTCTTTTAAAATGTCAATACATACATTAAAGTTAGAATAAAAAATGGCAAGTTGGGTAAACAGCAACAAACATGTTTGAATAAAATGCAAATAATGTAAACAAAGACTGAAAGGGTAAATTTTTAAAGGATGAACAAGTCCATATCAAAAAATTAACAGAAAGTTGAAGATGTGATACTAATAATGGAGAAGTTCAGATTTAAGGAAGAGAAGCTTAAAAAGGACAAAACACATAAGTCTAATTTATAGCAAAAATTTAAATAATAAGATAGTAAAAATGTTAAATAGTAACTATCATAACAAAAAATAAATCATGAACTGTAAGAAATGCTAGGAAACAAAATGGATGTAGATACCTAAGAATTTGAAGTTCTGAACAAAATAATCCAAGCAAAAGTGTAAAAACATAGTAAATGCTATACTTTATTTATTTAGTTATTAATCACTCACAGTTCCAAAATGTTTTCCATGTATTAAAAGAAAAAGTAGAAACAGAACAGACAACATTCTAAACGTGCACACACACATGAAGTCAAAGTAAAAAATAATAACTGAAATCAAGGTAAAAAACAGCAACAATCTGGGAGATTTTAATTTTCTGTGCATTTTACATCTGGAATCAAAGAAGTGATCAAAATTGTAAATTCAGAGTATTTAGGAAGTTTTTAATAATGAAAACAATAAACATTAAAACTTAAAAGCAGAGAAAAATATGCAGTCTTACATACTACGTGTGTGTGCTAAGTTGCTTCAGTTGTGTCTAACTCTTTGAGAGCCTGTGGACTGCAGCCTACCAGGCTCCTCTGTCTATGGGATTCTCCAAGCAAGAATAGTGGAGTGGGTTTCCATGCCCTCCTCCAGGGGATCTTCTCAACTCAGGAATCGAACCCATGTTGCTGATGTCTCCTGCATTGGCAGGTGGGTATTTTACCATTAGCACCACCTGGGACGTCCATAGGAAATAACAAAATAGACAGATTAACTCCTAAAGACCAAAAGGTAGAAAATAATAACAAAATAAATTTAAGAAAAGGCAGAAAACAAGCTAAAAGGAAAATTCTTATCTAGAAAACAGGAAAAAATAAGTGGATGAATCAATTGAAAAGCAAGTAAGTAGGGGCAAAATAAGAATGAACACAGCAGGTAACTTCTTGATGAACCTAATTAGCAAAGGAAGAAACACAATATTATAATATGAGAATAGAGAATCAAAAACAGAGAGGAACTTAAAACTATCCAAAGAAAGTACTTTGCAGACTGCAAACAAACTTGAGAATTTTAGTGGTCCTGATTGTTGTCTTGAAAAATAAAATCAATCACAAGACTAACTCCAGTCAGAGAATACAGCACGTTTATCCATTACCTGGAAGGAATCATAAAAAGTTAATAGCAATATTTACCCTTTGGGGAAAGAGATTTGTAGGGGAAGGAGAGAAATTCATTTTTCATTTCATCTCTTTTTGAACTGTCTGAATTTTCTAGTCATACCTGTATTTCATTTTCCTTAACTTGATGGGTTCACTGGGGAATGAAATTATGTAATTCTTTGTATTAATGCAAATGGAAAAATAAATAAATAAAGGATAAAAGAGACAGCTGCAGGTAAGGAGCATAGTTTTGAAATGGAGGAGTCAAGAGAGTGTGGTGGTTGGTGGAGACACCTGATTCTGGGCAAGTTTCATCTGGAAGAAAGGAACGGGCCAAGAAGTCCTGTCTAATGGAAGAAGCTACCAGGGGCTCTGCAGTCAAGCGAAGGCAGAGAAGAAGGGGAGAGCCCGTAACAGGGCACCTGCATGAAAATAGGCCCATGGTTGGGCCTAAAGCCCCACAGAGCGTTTTTACCAGGGTTATCTTTGTTGCCTCATCTCTCAGTATCATTTCCCAGGGATTCCATTTGCCACCACTCAGAATCTCTTGTAGTTATAAAATGCATTGTGCTTGTTTATTTGGTTTTCAATATTTGCTTAGCTACTTTAGAAAAAATATCCAATTGGGAGCTGTTTAACATATCTGACTGTAAACATGTTTTGACATGGTGCTCACTATGTACAGACACACATAAGACATCAACAGAATTGTTACCGAGGCGGACCCCTTTGTTCCTTCTACAACAGATTAGAAGGGCCAGATTCCTCACCCAGAAGAGTTAGTTGAAATACAATTTGTCTTATTACTTCTATTTGAAAATACATTTTAAGCAAGCCAAATAGATATCATATGGCCTGTCAGTAACTTGACATTGAAGAACAATATATGATTTGTATCTTGTTTCTAGTTTTCGCACAATGATGTTAATTCCTCCCTGACTTTACCTTTGCTGTTTGTCATGGGTGGGACATTTATTTATTCATTTTCTTTCTTCTTTTCCACTTGGTACACTCCAAACTAGGTTAAAACTAAAGCAAACGACCAGTTAAATTTCAACTAAAATACCTCCATTTAAGTGAAGGTTTTCCCAGTAACCCCAGGAAAATAAATCTCCGTCACTATGAGTTCATATTGTTTTGTTCGTACCCCTGAACATACCACTAATTTTATATTGTGGCTATACCCCTGTCTCCTCCCATTAAACCACAGGCTCTTCAAGAGTCAGGTCCTGGAATCTGCAGCCTCTAGAACTTCTATGGCATTTATCTTAAAAATAAATGCCTTAGAAGTTAAATACTTAAGTAGTTGTAGGTCAAACTGGAATTTATTCACATTGTAAACTTTCATCCATATGTTCAATTTTGGATTGTAGTAATGAAAATGGTACCTGGCTTTGCTAGGGCTACCCTAAATTTTAGTCAATTAAAATACTTTACTACATTAAATAATTACATCAATGTAATGATCTTTTTAAAGGGGATAAATATTCTCTATTAGAACTGAGGCTTCCCTGGTGGCTGAGACAGTAAGAATCTGCCCCACAATGTGGGAAACCTGGGTTTGATCTGTGGATTGGGAAGATCCCCTGGAGAAGGGAATGGCAGCCCACTCCAGTGTTCTTGTCTGGAGATTTCCATGGGTAGAGGAGCCTGGTGGGCTACAGTCCATGGGGTGGCAAAAAGTTGGACACGACTCAGCAAGTAACTTTTTTCATTATCTATTAGAAGCGTTAATTGGATTTTCCCACTTTGTTTTATTGAAGAGAGCCACAGTTTTAAACATGCCAGTGCATGCTTCGCTTTATTTAGTGTGTGGATATATATGACTGTATTTGTGTTCCAAACAAGTACTAAAAACAAAACACAACAAATAAACAAACAAAAGAGAAATATTTAATTTTGGAAAAGAATAAATAACATCACCCCAAAGTGATCTCTTTGTCACAATAACTAAAGCAGCTTTCCTTGATGTCCAATAAGAATAAGAAATACCATACAAGTACACTATATTTAAAACAATGGGGTTGAGAACAAGGTGGAGGAGCGGGTGATGCAGAGGTGGAGTCAGCTCTCTCCACGGATACGCCAGGAGCACACCTTTAGACACAGAAGTGCATGCAGAACACCAGCTGAGAGCAGACAGGAGCACCTGACCAGCGGAAAAGTATACACAGAACCACGCAAAACTTGGTAGGATGAAGGAACTAGCGGGGAAAACAGGAGTGTTACTAGGACTGGACCTGCTCTCGGCAGGTGGGGGAACTGAAGCAAGGGTCTGATCCCCACATCAGGGCAATCGTCTGACTCAGAGGAGAAACATTTAAGGCTGAGAGTGAAACAGCTGATCAGTGGCAACCTAAATGAAATGAGATTGAGACAGTCCTTGCCACAGCCATACATACCCAGAACAGGGACACAGGTCTCCTAGTAGGTGAAGTGGCTGGGAGCTGAAGTTTCAGGATTGTGGAGCAATCCCAGGGCAAGGGCTGCTGTTTACTGCAGAAAGATGGAATGAGGGAACATGAGGGAGAAGACTGAGGTGGGGAATGCCTGTGGAGGACAGCCAGGCAGCCATGGAAGCAAGGTGATACTGCTGAGTCATGTGTAGGGGGTGGAGCCATCACCATAGCCTCTCTCCCCCCACGAGCCAGTATCAGCAGCTGAACAATAGGAGACTGGCTGATAAAGTGCCTGATACACTGACCTACAGAGTAGGACCCTACCCAGGGTACTCCTTTAAGTGCCTAATGTGCGGATCTAAAGACTAGGACCCCCAGCAGGACCCCAGGCAAAGGAGCCCTCTAAATGCCTGAATGGGCAGAGCTACAGAGAAAGACTAGGCAAAGAGGCCTTCTGATCACCAGCTTCCAGAGGCTTGACAAAAGACTTTGACAGGGTCATAACTCCAGTGGCTGAGCCAGTCCGTGTCCCTGCACAATTGGCACAACCAGGGTCCCTGTGACTCAAGCAGCTGCGCCACCTTCACACTCAACCCTCACTGGGGAAGAGCTGCCACCGGCAAAAAAAGAGTCTTGTGTCTATACATGCATGGTCGCTTAGGTCATTTCCAACTCTTTGCAACCCTGTGGACTGTGGCCTGCAGTCGTCTCTGTCGGGGGGTTCTCTGAGTGGTTCTCCAGGCAAGAATACTGGAGTGTGTTGGCCAATACTGGTTGCCATAACCTTCTAGAACACTGTATTTCCTGTTGTCCTAGCTGCCAACTCCCCTGAGTGCCTGGTGCTGCCAGAAACCCTGAGACGCAAGCAGCTGCACCACCTCCACAACTGGCCCTCACAGGGGCAAACCCAAGTCCTCCAGGGCAGCCTCGGGAGCAAACCCCAGTGGACGACCCACATGAAGAGGTGGAAATAAAACCACAGTGGAAACCCAGGGGCAGTGTGGCTAAGGAAGAAGACCTAAAACCTTCCCACCAGCTGTACAAGCTGCAGATTAAATCCACACGATCAACTAGTCAGACTCTGTGTTGCACAGAATATATAAAAGGTCATTGAGAGCTCCCACAAAAGAAAATGCACTGGTTCTGATAGCTGTGGACATTGGAGGCAAGAACACACAGGAATATGACCAGATTAGAATTTGAGCTGCCCTCACATTAGGTTCAGAGACCAGCACCTTATTGGAGGGCATCCTAGGGAGGTGACGTGGACTATGACTCCAGGCAAGGGAAAGGATTCCTGACAGCAATGACTTCAGAAAAACACTTATTATTCTTATGATTTGACTTCTTCTGCAGATTCTTTTAATTTTTTTCCTTTTTTTTCTTCCCTGCCCCCTTGTTGTATTTGTTGATTTTATTGGCACTATGAAATCTAATTAAGTTTTGAGGTTTTTTTTAAAATCATATTTTTTCCTGTTGTTATAAACCTCTACCTCTTGCAGTTCTGTGGAGTTTTCCTTTTGTTTCTTTCCTCTTCCTTTTTTTCTTTTCCTTTCCTCATTTTTAAAATTTTTAAAAGACTATTATTAATTTTTCTACAATTATTCCTTTGTTTTTCCTACTGTTCTTTTCCCCTTGAACTTAATCTTTAATGTATACAAACCTTCTTTATCTACCTCTATTTAGCTTTGCATATCTGTTCTTTCTTTATTTTCTTTCTTTACTTTCCTCTCAACATATTTGTTAGTTGTGTTTTCATTGTTTTATTCCCCAGTTGCCATCTTGCTTTAGTTTTGTTGTCCAGTTTGTGCTTTAGTTAGTTTTGTTCTAAACCAGTAGATAAAATTTTTGGTTTCCTTTGTTCACTGGGTCAACCTATTGTACTTTATTTTTGTTGGACTGTTTTGATTTTGCTTATTGATATATATGTATATATCCATTATTTTAATTATTATTTGCCTGATTTTGTAACTGCTATTTGTTTGGGATTCATCTTTGGTTTCTCATTTTGGGTATGTGTTTTAATCTTACTTAAAACCATAGCAAACCACTTGTGGAATCTTCCTTCTTGACCAGAGATCAAGCCCTGAGCCTGTGGAGTGGGAACACTGACTCCAAGACCTTAGAATACCAGGGAACTTACCCTGCTGCTGCTGCTGCTGCTGCTGCTGCTAAGTCACTTTAGTCGTGTCCAAATCTGTGTGACCCCATAGACAGCAGCCCACCAGGCTCCCCTGTCCCTGGGATTCTCCAGGCAAGAACACTGGAGTGGGTTTCCATTTCCTTCTCCAATGCATGAAAGTGAAAATTGAAAGGGAAGTCGCTCAGTCGTGTCCAACTCTTCGCGACCGCATGGACTGCAGCCTACCAGGCTCCTCCGTCCATGGGATATTCTAGGCAAGAGTACTGGAGTGGGGTGCCATCGAACTTACCCTAGGGAGCATCAAATAGTGAGAACTCACATAAAGGAAGCCACTTGAATACAAGACCCGGCATCACCCAACCACCAGTAAGTAGCACCCTGTGCAGGTCACCTCATCCAAACAACAAACAAAACAAAAATACAAACCCAATAATCAGCAGACTGGATTACCACCTCACTCAGCCTTGCCCATCAGAGGAGGGGAAAAAACTCAGCATAAATCACACCCTATATGAAGCTTAAACAAACCACTGCACCAACCATAGGGGGACAGAAACCAAAAGGAAGAAAGAATTCAACCTTGAAGCCTGTGAAAAGGAGACCTCAAACACAATGAGTTAAAAAAAAAAAGTAATGAAAAGGCAGAGAAATACTGCACAAATGAAGGAATTAGATAGAAACCCAGAAGTCCAAGCAAATGAAGAGGAAATAGGCAAATTACCTAAAAAAATAATTCAAAATAATGATAGTAAAGATGATCAAAAACTTCAAAAACAAAATGGGGAAAATGCAAGAATCAATTAACAAAGACATAGAAGAATTAAAAAATAAACATACAGAGACAAACAGAAGAATTACTGAAATTAAAAATACTCTAGAAGGAATCAATAGCAGAATATCTGAAGCAGAAGAGCAAATCAGTGAACTGGAAGATAAAATGGTGGAAATAACTTCCAGAGAGCAGAACAAAGTAAAAAGAATGAGAAGAACTGAAGATAATCTCAGAAAACTCTGGGCCAATATCAAACACACCAACATTTGAATTATAGGGGTCCCAGAAGAAGAAGAGAACAAGAAAGGGTATGAGAAATTTTTGAAGAGATTGTAGTTTAAAATTTCCCTAACATGGAAAAGAAAATAGTCAATCAAGTCCAAAAGGCACAGAGTCCCATACAGGATAAACCCAAGGAGAAACATGCCAAAGACACCTACTAATAAAACTAACAAAGTTTAAACACAAAGAAAGAATATTAAAAGCACCAAGGGAAAAGCAATAAGTAACATACAAGGCAATCCCCATACGTTTAACAGCTGATCTTTCAGCAGAAACTGCTGGCCAGAAGAGAATGGCAGGATGTATTTAAAGTACTGAAAGGGAAAAATCTACAACCAAGGTTACTCTACCCGGCAAGGATCTCATTCAAAATTGATGGAGAAATCAAAAGCTTTTCAGACCAGCAAAAGTTAAGAGAATTCAGTACCACCAAACCAGCTTTGCAACAAATGTTAAAGGGATTTATATAGTCAAGAAATACAAGAGAAGAAAAACAATCTACAAAATCAAAGCTCAAACAATTAAGAAAATGGCAATAGGAACATACAAATCTAAAATTACTTTAAAGGTAAATGGATTAAATGCTCCAACCAAAGGAAACACATTGGCTGAATGGATAGGAAAACAAGACCCATATATGTTCTGTCTACAAGAAACCCACTTCAGACCTATAGACACATATAGACTGAAAGTGAGAGGATGGAAAAAAATATATTCCATGCAAATGGGAAGCAAAAGAAAGCTGGAGTAGCAATCCTCATATCAGACAAAACAGACCTTAAAATAAAGAATATTACAAGAGATAAGGAAGGACACTACATAATGATCAAGGGATCAATCCAAGAGGAAGACATAACAATTGCCAATATCTATGCACCCAACATAGGAGATCTCAATACATAAGACAAACACTAACAAACATAAAAGGAGAAATTGACAGTAACACAATAATAGTAGGAGACTAACACCCCACTCACACCAATGAACAGATCATCAAAACAGAAAATTAATAAGGAAATACAAGTCTTAAATGATACATTAGATGAGATGGATCTCACTGATATCTTCAGGACATTCCATCCAAATGCAGAAGAATACACCTTCTTCTCAAGTGCTCATGGAACATTCTCCAGGATAGTCCACATCTTAGGTCACAAATCAAACCTCAGTAAATTTAAGAAAACTGAAATCGTATCAAGCATCATTTCTGACAATGCTATGAGACTAGACACTAATTACAAGAAAAGAACTGTAAAAAAACACAAACAATGGAGATGAACCAATATGTTTCTAAATAACCAACAGGTTACTGAAGAAATTAAAAGGGAAATCAAAGAATATCTAGAAATAAATGAAAATGAAAACATGACAATTTTGGGATGCAACAGAAGCAGTTCTAAGAAGGAAGTTTATAGCAATACAATCCTACCTCAAGAAACAAGGAAAACATTGAATAGACAACCTAACTTTACACCTAAAACAACTGGAAAAAAGAAAAACAAAAAATTCCCAAAATTAGCAGAAGGAAATAAATCATAAATATCAGGCCAGAAATAAATGAAAAGGAAATGAAAGAAATAATAGTAAAGATTAATAAAACTAAAGGCTGGTTCTTTGAGAAGATAAACAAAGTTGACAAACCCTTAGCCAGACTCATCAAGAAAAAAAGAGAGAAGAATCAAATCAACAAAATTAGAAATGAAAAAGGAGAGGTTACAACAGACAGTGCAGAAATACAAAGGATTATAAGAGACTATTATAAACAACTATATGGCAATGAAATGGATAACCTGGAAGAAATGGACAGACTCTTAGAAAAGTTCAACCTTCCAATACTGAACCAGGAAGAAATAGAAATTATGAACAACCCAATTACAAGCACTGAAATTGAAGCTGTGATCAAAAATCTCCCCAAAAACAAAAGCCCAAGACCAGATGCTTTCACAGGAGAATTCTATCAAATATTTAGAGAAGAGCTAATGCCTATCTTTCTAAAACTCTTCCAAAAAATTGAAGAGGATGGAACACTTCCAAACTCATTCTACAAGGCCACCATCACCCTGATACCAAAACCAAAGACAACACAAAAAAAGAAAACTACTAGCCAATATCACTGACGAACATAGATTCAAAAATCCTCAGCAAAATTTTAGCAAACAGAATTCAACAGAACATTAAAACTCTTATACACCATCATCAAGTTGGGTTTATTCCAGAGAGGCAAGGATTCTTCAGTATACGCAAATCAATCCATGTGATACACCATATTAACAAATTGAAAGATAAAAACCATATGATAACCTCAACAGATGCAGAAAAATCCTTTGACAAAATTCAACACCTATTTATGATTAAAACTCTTCAAAAAAATGGGCATAGAAGGAACCTACCTCAACATAGTAAAGGCCATATATGTAAGCCTACAGCAAACATTATTCTCAATGGTGAAACAGTGAAAGCATTCTCCCTAAGATCAGGAACTAGACAAGGGTGTCCACTTTCACCACTATTATTTAACATAGTTTTGGAAGTCCTATCCACAGTAATCAGAGAAGAAAAAGAAAGGAATCCAGATCAAAAAAGAAGTAAAGTTCTCACTGTTTGCAGATGACATGATACTCTACATGGAAAACCCTAGACACTATCAGAAAATTACTATAGCTAATCAGTTAATTTAGCAAGGTTGCAGGACACAAAATCAATTCACAGAAATCACTTGCATTTCTATATACTAACAATGAAAAATCAGAAAGAGAAATTAAGGAATCAATTCCATTCACCATTGCAACAAAAAGAATTAAATATCTAGGAATAAACTTACCTAAGGAGACAAAAGAACTATACACAAAAAAATTGTAAGACACTGATGAAAGAAATCAAAGATGACATAAATATATGGAGAGATAGTCCATGTTCCTGGGTAGAAAGAATCAATATTGTGAAATGACTATACTACCAAACACAGTCTGCAGATTCAATGTGATTTCTATGAAATTACCAGCGGAATTTTTCACAGAACTAGAACAAAAAAATTCACAATTCATCTGGAAACACAAAAGACCCCGAATAGCCAAAGCAGTCTTGAGAAAGAAGAACGGAGCTGGAGGAATCAACCTTCCTGACTTCAGATTGTACTACAAAGCTACAGTCATCAAGACAGTATGGCACTGGCACAAAAACAGAAACATAGACCAATGGAACAAGATAGAAAGCCCAGAAATAAACCCACATACCTGTGGGCACCTTATTTTTGACAAAGGAGGCAAGAATATACAATGGGGCAAAGACAGCCTCTTCAATAAATGGTGCTGGGAAAACTGGACAGCTATGTATAAGAATGAAATTAGAACACTTCCTAACACCATACACAAAGATAAACTCAAAATGGATTAAAGATCTTAATGTAAGACCAGAGAGTATAAAACTCTTAGAGGAAAACAGAGGCAGAACACTCAATGACATAAATCAAAGCAAGATCCTCTATGACCCACTTCCTAGAGTAATGGAAATAAAAACAAAAGTAAACAAGTGGGGCCTGATTAAACTTAAAAGCTTTTGCACAGCAAAGGAAACTATAAGCAAGGTGAAAAGACAATCGTCATAATTGGAGAAAATAATAGCAAATGAAACAACTGACAAAGAATTAGTTTCCAAAATATACAAGCAGCTCATACAACTCAATACCAGAAAAACAAACAACCCAATCATAAAATTTGAAAAAGACCTAAACAGACATTTCTCCAAAAAGACATACAGATGGCTAACAAACACATGAAAAGTGTTCAACATCACTTATTATTAGAGAAATGCAAATCAAAACTACAATGAGGTATCACCTCACACCAGTCAGAATGGCCATCATCAAAAACTCTACAAACAATAAATGCTGGAGAGGGTGTGGAGAAAAGGGAATACTCTTGCATTCTTGGGAATGTAAATTAATACAGCCACTATGGAAGATGGTATGGAGATTTCTTTAAAAGTTAGGAATAAAAGCACCATATGACCCAGCAATCCCACTCCTAAGCATATACTCTGTGGAAACGAAATTGAAAAAGACACATATATCCCATTTTTTATTGCAGCACTATTCACAACAGCTAGAACATGAAACAACCAAAGCGACTTAGCAGCAGCAGCAGCAGCAGAACATGAAAGTAACCTAGATCTTGTCCATTGACAAGATGAATGGATAAAGAAGCTGTGGTACATATACTCAGCGGAATATTAGCCATAAAAAGCAATGCATTTGAGTCAGTTCTAATGAGGTGAATGAACCTAGCACCTATTATACAGGGTGAAGTGAGTCAGAAAGAAAAAGATAAATATAGTATTCTAACACATATATATGGAATTAAGAAAAATGCTACTGAAGAATTTATCTATAGGGCAGCAATGGAGAAACAGACAGAGAATAGGCTTATGGACATGGGGAGAGCAGAGGAGAGGGTGAGATGTATGGAAAGAGTAACATGGAAACTTACATTACTATATGTAAAATAGACAGCCAACAGGAATTTGTTGTATGGCTCAGGAAACTCAAACAGGGGTCCTGTATCAACCTAGGGTAGGGGGTATGGGGAGGAAGATGGGAGGGAGTTTCAAAAGGGAGGGGATATATATATATACCTATGGCTGATTCATGTTGAGGTTTGACATAAAATAACAAAATTCTGTAAAGCAATTATCCTTCAATTACAAAATAAATTAAAAAAATAATGCTTTACCTAAATGTCCATTGACAAAGAATGGATAAGGAAGATATGGTACAAATGCATAATGGAATATTACTCGGCCATTAAAAAGAATGAAACAATGTCAGTTGCAGCAACATGGATGGACCTAGAGACCATCATACTAAGTCACACAGTGAAAGATAAATATCGCATGATAGTCCTTACATGTGGAATCTAAAAAGATGACACAAATGAAGAGATGTTACAAAGCAGAAACACACTCACAAACTCCAAATACAAACTTACGGTTACCAAAGGAGAAAGGGGGAGAGGAGGGATAAATTAAGAGCTTGGGGTTAATGTATCCCTTGATTCCCTGGTGGCTCAGATGGTAAAGAATCTGCCTGCAATGTAGTAGCCCCAGGTTTCATTCTGGGGTCAGGGAGATCCCCTGGAGAAGTGAATGGCTACTCATTCCAGTATTCTTGCCTGGAGAATTCCATGAACAGAGGAGCCCTAATGGGCTATAATCCCTGAGGTTGCATAGAGTTATACATGATGGAGTAACTGACACTTTCACTTTTTCACACTTCTTATATACTCTGCTACATATAAAATAAGACATCAAAAAGGATCTACTGTATAGCACAGGGAACTCACTCAGTATTCTACAATAACCTATATGGGAGGAGAATCTGAAAAGAACGGATACACACACACACACATATCTGTATAACTTTACTGTACACCTGAAACTAACAGAACATTGTATATCAACCACACACCAATATAAAATAAAAATAAATCTAAAATTTTAAAAATAAAAGTTTTAACAGCCTACTCCAACATGGATTTTTATTCCCTTGAATAGCTAATCAAGTGTTTCCCCCATCACCAATTGCACCATATATGTGTTCAAATGTCTGTTCTTGAATTCCCTGCCCTTGAGGTAACTAACCATTGCTAAGAGCTTGATATTTTTCTTTCCAACTTTTTCTTATGCTTATTCTGAAATGTGTATATATTGTATATAAAATTTAAATTATAAAATGGTGTCTGGCTACACGTATTGGAGTGACACTTGATTGCTCCATTTAAAAAATATACATCTTTGCAGGTCATTATTTGTGTACCTACTTATGATTGCTGAATATTAGCAAGCTTTTTAACATTGGCAAACTTTTTTCCAACTTGGTAAGTAGAAAATGCTATTTCATTTCACTTTGCATTTGGAAAATTACCTGTGCATTTAAATGTTCATAGAACAAAATGCTTTAACCTATAATAGAAAATGTATTCAGAATTCAGATGTTTCTCAGAAACCCTTTATCTAAGAATTTCTAAGAAAGCTTTCCTTGAGAGACTTTTCTTAAATTTTTCTGTATTTTTAATTTCTATGGATTGCTCATATATTCTGAAATTTATAGGCCAATCCCCTCAGCCTAGGAGGAAGACATTATAGGAAAAAATAATTGTTTTAAAAGTATACTAGAAATTAATATTTTAAAATATATATATTGTAAAACCCAAGTACCATTGGTCACCAGATGGTCTGAGGGCATCTCATGTGTCAGACATCATTGCATTTAAGGCCAAAGTTAGCTCTTAAAACTTGCAGAATTATTGTTGTTGTCATTGTTCAGTTGCTAAGTCATGTCCGACTCTTGTGACTTTATGGACTGTAGCACACCAGGCTCCTCTGTCCTCCACTATCTCCCAGAGTTTGCTCAAATTCATCCATTAAGTCCGTGATGCTATCTAACCATCTCATCCTCTGCCACTCCCTTATCCTCCTACCCTCAGTCTTTCCAATGAGTCGGCTCTTCACATTAGGTGGTCAAAATATTGGAACTTCAGCTTTAGCAACACTCCTTCCAATGAATATTCAGGGTTGATTTCCTTTAGGATTGACCGGTTTGATCTCCTTGAAGAATTATAGCTCTAGAGAAAAGTAGGTCAAGTCTTCCCAAACCTTAACGTATTCGTGAATCACTGAACATCTTAATAAAATCCAGATTTTCAGTCAGTAGTTCCAGGGTGAGGCCCAAGATTCTGCATTTCCAAAAGCTAATAGGTGATGCTGATGCTGCTGGACCAAAGACCACACTCTGAGTTGAGAAGGCATTAAAGACCTCAACTAGTTTAGCTCCTCATTTAACTTACACAAGAGAATGAATAATATACCTTGATATCTGTATTTTAATTTAAAGAAATACATAGAATTTGCTTATATATTTCAAGCTAACCAATATCTTTTTGTGTGACAAATAATATTTGAACAGAATGTAATAATTAGTGTAACATCTGTAGCTCTTAGAAAATAAAACACAGTTAATTAGGGATGGCACAAATTGTGTAATCATTACTTTTAATGTCTTGTTCTTTGTAGGTCATTCAAACTGCCATTTACACATCCTTAACAATGAAATTTTCATAAACAAGCCAAAATATCCAAGAGGCATGGAGAGTTATAGTGCTTTATTAAGTCATGTATTATGACATTGTAACCTCAGAAAAGATAGACTTCTTAACTCTAATGCTCAACCTGGAAGAGGATAAACATGCTGTTCAACAATATAGTGCCAATACTTGTTGAAATGCTTTTGGAGCTTGAAATTTAGAGCTGCCAGAAATGTCTAATTATTAAACAGAAAAAATATTCCTTCATGATGCCTTTGCCAACCAACCACAATAATTTTTGCCATTGTTGCAAAATTGACCATTGCTTTGCTGGTCTCTTGGCAGTCCACCATGGAGCACCTTTTATTTCCTGAGTGAAGAACTTTGTTAAGTCAGCTTTCTTCTAGCTTTGACCCGATGATTTCTCTCTCCACCATGACACCCTGTCAATACTTGACTTGCCACACTTACAGAATTCTGCATATTACTTGCTCTTACTATGTGCAAAGTTTATCCTATTTCATCCTTTGATTAATCTCAGCAATTGCATCTCAGCTGCTCTGTATTCTCAACGTTGCCCATCCAAGAGCTCTGAATAGCAATATGCATTTGTCTGAATCCACAAACCCCACAAAATCTATAGCCACTGACATAAATACTGTACACCCCAAGGAAATGTGGAAATTTACAGAGAAGAACCATCAAGTGAGGAATAAGGAAAGTTCTCAAAATCTAACAAGAAGATGAAGAAGTTAAAAGTCCTAAACGTTTTTTCATTTCTTTACAAATGGTTAATTACTTGCCAGTAGTGAATCAGGAGTAACAGTCTGGTTTTCAGATGTTTACACCTTTGTTCATTGGAAGCCAAGATGAGATCATGATGGTGTCAGAGAGCAATTGAGCTGGGAAGGTGTATGAGGAGACAATGGAAAAGGAGAAACAGGAAAGTCATTCTAGAATGCGGACCTAAGAAGTAATACGCTTCCCAGAAAGCTGAGCTGGACAGGACGTGTATGCAGAAAGTTTACTTTGTGCAGTTCCATCCTAAGGGATTGGAGTGGGAGCTGGGAAAGGGTAAAACAAAGTATTACAAAGCCGAGCACCACCTTGGACAATTGTGGCTCAGTCCTCCAGGGGGCGCTCTAGTAAATTATTCAAAACAATACACCTTAAGCTTGTCTAGCAGAAGGACAAGTAAGAAATAACCCATCAGCTTTCTTCTCCCATTGGTCAAGAATTGCCCCAGAATGTAGTGCATGACCTTGCACTTTCAGTATTGTACACACTTCAGAACAACTGAGTGGTTTCCAGAAAGCATCTTAAAAGATGGTGAAAGAGAAGCTGCGTGGCAGAAAGGCTGAGACAGTTGCTGTGGTTGGTACAAGAGGCTGTCAAGTGACACCTTCACCAAGCTGGTTGCTGTAAAAATGCGGGTCATAAGGATGTGATCTGGGGCACAAGAAGCTGCTGACACCAATGCTTAGAAATACATAAGGCTAATGCAAATCGGTCTGCTCTGGAAATAATGAACACAGGAAAATACCCATCCCTCTAACAACAGTCAGAGAAAGGGGCACACAGAACAAAGGAAAGTCAGAAAGGAAAATTAGTTGGGATGCAGAAGAAGCCAGGGCATTGGGGTGTTGCCTTTGCCTAGGACCAAATTCCACTTTCTCTGTGCTTCAAATACACTGACATCTGGATGGGAGTTTTTCTTTCTGTCTAGTCATGTTTTTGGTATTTGATTGCTATTTATTTTAACTTCCCATCTCTGGCAGAGTGATGCCATCTGCCACTCATCTTTTTATCTTCGCATAAATTACTTTAGGTGCTTTGAGTTCTGTGTGATTTAGGGAAAGCCCTCAGCTTTTCCTACTTTTGACCTGTTTTAGTTTGAGTTGCTCTAAAAGCTGACGCTGAGGCAAGGATGTGGCTACAAGTAGTTTATCTGGGAGGTGACGGAGGAAGTGCAGCAAGGGAGGGGGTACTGAAATGGGGAAGGAAAGGCAGTTAGTGTGTGCGCGTGAGCCTATTATCGGTGTCTCAGTCTTGCAGAAGTGTGCCCCACTGAGCGACAGGGAAGCTGGGGTGTCTCTACACCAGCTCCAGTTCATTGGGTGAAGGTTGCTACTGGGAACATTAAATCCATGGCGCTGGCTGGCATGCAGGCAGAGCAAGCTCCCTTAGTGCCTAATAAGCCTCCAGGCAGAGATGCCAGTGGAGAGGTATGGATGATTGAGGGGGTGGGGGGTGGACGGTGTGAGCTACAGCTGCAGTGAATCTGGGAGTTTGCTGAAAGGACGTGGATTGGGGCACCAATAGCCTTTACTGTACGCGCTGAGGTTATTTTGCAAAGTGCAAAATTTCCAAACACAGAGAAAAACAGCATTAACAGTCTCCTTCTGGTAACAAGGTGGAAAGAATAGTAAAGTGTTAGAGGCAGTTTAACTCAGCTTTGAAACTGAAATTACTTATTAAACTTTACAAAAACTTCAAGATGGCATTAGATCCGCTTAATGAAAATCCTTTACCATGACTAAAGAACTAATTGGGAAAGCAGCCAACATTAAGTTTATGGCTCTGGTTTATAAATGAAAAGCCTCACCAAACTATATTAAATAATCAGCCCTCGGCTCTTCCTATATGAACACAGGAAACACTGCAGGGTGTGTGATGCTACTGTACTGGTCATCACTCTGAACCACTACCAAGGTGGAGCCACTCTAAGCTGAAAATGGTTTTGCTACTCTTTTCTCCATCCAATGCTTTCTGTTGGAAAAGCCAGATGACAACATATGAAAACTCGACTTGACTTGAATGGAGTGAGGACAGAAGCCTGGACAGAGCCCAGAGGATTGGCTAGGAAGGAATTACTCTCAGTGGTTTTACAGATAAAAATTTAATCCAATTCTTTATTTCCTTTTACTAAAAATACACACACACACATACGTGGGCCCTGGCCTTAGAGTGGCCTTTGCTTTTGGTGCACTGTACCTTATTCTAACCCAAATCCTTACAAGATGCAATGCTGGAAAACACATTCCCCTCTGCCTGTGCTCTGCCCTAACACATCTCTGGCTTGTAGCTGGACGAGCTCTTGTGGGTTTAGATGTCTGAGCCTTGGAGCCATCAGGACCAGGCCAGGGGCTCCGGGTCCTCGGGCAGCAGATGGATGTGAAGTGTGGCGCTCCCTCCTTTCTATCGGCCTCCGTTCAGGCTCTTGGCCATGGAGACAAAGCAGCGCTGCAGGCCTTTCAATGCCTGTGCATGGAGGTTCTTCCTCCAGGGGCTTCCGGGGGTCCTGGATGCCTGCATACACCTGCCCTTGGCCATGACCTTGGCACTGACCTTGGCCCCACAGGCCACCAGACGTCCAGGGAAGACACAGGTCCATTTCACATTTCACATTTCACATACACTCCATACCACTCAGTTCCCTGACATGAGTAAACAAACCAGTGTTATCAGAAAACATGAAGATAGTCAAAGATCACCCCTTGTTACATCCCTCATGACTCTAATTTGACAGCAATCTTTGCTTGTTTTATGGAGTGTTTTTATCCCAAATTTAATTAGTAAGTAATCTCTTTGGCATTTATAGTCTATTCAATCACATTAAAAAGAAAACATGAAAATAAAACCCACTGACATTATGCCTAACAAGCAGCAATAATAAAGTAGACATTAAGCTCAATGCAAATACAATGAATAAAACATTTTCAAATTCACTATAGCAACAACTTGCAATATTAACAACACAAAGTGATAGAGGAAGGTCTATTTTAGGAATGCAGGAGTAGTGTAACAATAGGACGTGAACAGAGGACTGTTCAAAACACCCCCAGGGCTCCCATCTTACCTCCTCCCTTCCTCTCTCCCACTTGCTCAGGCTGATACAGCCATTCTGGTTTCCCATTGCTCTTCCTCAGACACCCCAGGTGGGTTTCTGCCTCAGAACCCACAGTTCTGCCTAGAAAGCTTGCCTCCCAAGTATCTGCCTCAACTTTGTCAAGTCTCAAATGCCACTGTCTCACCAAAGCCTACTCTGATCATCTTAAAATTGCAGTCCTTTTCCAGTTCCATTAGGATGGCTATTATCAAAAATAAAAATTTAAAAACCACCAATAACAAAACAATAAGAAGTATATTTATGCTAAATCATTAGATTAAAGAATAAAAGAGCAAAACACCTTAATCATTATTGGAAAGTATTCAATAGAATGTATTACTCACTCCCAATTTTAAAAATTCAAAATTATGACTTTGATAAAGGAGACTAACTAAATTTGACATAATGCTTACAGGGAAACTATGGCAAATATTGATGCTAAAATGTTAGGAGTGTCCCAAAAAATGAGGCAATAATTCCACAAATCCCCATTATTCAAAATAATCTAAAGAATCTTAGAAAAAAATATTAGCAAAAACTGGAAAAAATTCTAAGATTTTACATTAAAATTCAAAATAATGAAATAAAAATATGTAACAGGGATATGAGAAACTTGCAAGGTGTCTAAGAGTAAAATAAACACACACAAGCACAGACATTTCAATGTGCTAACAATGACCTATATAAAGATCTCACCCAAAACAGCAACAAAATTATATTTTCCACCCCCAAAAACTTAAAGTGTATTAAAAAGTAATATTTAAGGGAAGAAAAATAGGTCTAAATGTATAAAGATAAATAATATGGAAATAACGTCAATCAATAGAATGTAATAGTCACAAAATCAAATGAATACTGACACAGAGAGATGTCAGTTAGAGGTTGATAAATTTTCTAAAAATCAAGCAGGAGAAAATTTCATATAATATGATTCTCTCATATTTTATATGAGAGAAGTTTGTATGTATATGTGTGTATCTAAATGCAATTAAAAGTCCTCAATAAATACCAAAGTACTCATTATACTACTCACATTTTATTTTTATTTATACCTTAAAAAACGCTTATTATACCAAAGAATTTATTATCCACAGAGGAAAGAGACGGAGGGAAAAAAAGAGTGGAGAATGAATACGGAAATTTTTTACTTTTCAGTTCAGTTGCTCAGTCATGTCCGACTCTTTGTGACCCCATGGACCACAGCACGCCAGGTCTCCCTGTCCATCACCAGCTCACAGAGTCCAACCAAATCTATGTCCATTGAGTCAGTGATGCCATCCAGCCATCTCATCCTCTATTGTCCCCTTCTCCTCCTCCCCTCAATCTTTCCCAGCATCAGGGTCATTTCAAATGAATCAGCTCTTCATATCAGGTGGCCAAAGTATTGGAGTTTCAGTTTCAACATCAGCCCTTCCAATGAACACCCAGGACTGATCTCCTTTAGGATGGACTGGTTGGATCTCCTTGCAGTCCAAGAAACTCTCAAGAGTCTTCTCCAACACCACAGTTCAAAAGCCTCAGTTCAGCTCTCAGCTTTCTTTATAGTCCAACTCTCACATCCATACATGACCACAGGAAAAACTATAGCCTTGACTAGATGGACCTTTGTTGGCAAAGTAATGTCTCTGCTTTTGAATATGCAGAGGTTGGTCTAAACTTTCCTTCCAAGGAGTAAGCGTCTTTTAATTTCATGGCTGCAGTCACCATCTGCAGTGATTTTGGAGCCCCCAAAAATAAAGTCTGACACTGTTTCCACTGTTTCCTCATCTATTTCCCATGAAGTGATGGGACCAGATGCCATGATCTTCGTTTTCTGAATGTTGAGCTTTAAGCCAACTTTTTCACTCTCCTCTTTTACTTTCACCAAGAGGCTTTTTAGTTCCTCTTCACTTTCTGCCATAAGGGTGGAGTCATCTGCATATCTGAGGTTATTGATATTTCTCCCAGCAATCTTGACTCCAGCTTGTGCTTCTTCCAGACCACCATTTCTCATGATGTAGTCTCCATATAAGTTAAATAAGCAAGGTGACAATATACAGCCTCAATGTACTCCCTTTCCTATTTGGAACCAGTCTGGTGTTCCATCAGACCAGGAAAGCAGTCTGTTGGACTGCAAGGAGATCCAACCAGTTCATCCTAAAGGAGATCAGTCCTGGGTGTTCATTAATAGGACTGATTTTGAAGCTGAAACTCCAATACTTTGGCCACCTGATGTGAAGAGCTGATTCATTTGAAAAGACCCTGATGCTTGGAAAGATTGAGGGGAGGAGGAGAAGGGGACGACAGAGGATGAGATGGTTGGATGGTATCACCAACTTAATGGACATGGGTTTGGGTGGACTCCGGGAGTTAGTGATGGACAGGGAGGCCTGGCCTGCTGTGGTTCATGGGTCGCAAGAGTCGGACATGACTGAGCAACTGAACTGAAATAAACTGCTGCTCCAAGCCCAGTTCTAACTGTTGCTTCCTGACCTGCATATAGGTTTCTTAAGAGGCAGGTCAGGGGGTCTGGTATTCCCATCTCTTTCAGAATTTTCCACAGTTTATTGTGATCCACACAGTCAAAGGTTTTGGCATAGTCAGTCAATAAAGCAGAACTAGATGCTTTTCTTGAACTCTCTTGCTTTTTTGTTGATCCAGTGCATGTTGGCCATTTGATCTCTGGTTCCTTTGCCTTTTTTAAAACCAGTTTGAACACCTGGAAGTTCATGGTTCACGTATTGCTGAAGCCTGGCTTGGAGAATTTTGAGCATTACTAGCATGTGAGATGAGTGCAATTTTGTGGTAGTTTGAGCATTCTTTGGCATTGCCTTTCTTTGGGATTGGAGTGAAAACTAACTTTTTCCAGGCCTGTGTCCACTGCTGAGTTTTCCAAATTTGCTGGCATATTGAGTGCAGCACTTTCACAGCATCATCTTCCAGCATTTGAAATAGCTCAACTGGAATTCCATCACCTCCACTAGCTTTGTTCATAGTGATGCTTCCTAAGGCCCACTTGACTTCAGATTCTAGGATATCTAACTCTAGGTGAATGATCACACCATTGTGATTATCTGGGTCATGATGATCTTTTCTGTACAGGCTTCTGTGTATTCTTGCCACCTCTTCTTAATCTCTTCTGCTTCCATACCATTTCTGTCCTTTATTGTGCCCATCTTTGCATGAAATGTTCCCTTGGTATCTCTAATTTTCTTGAAGGGATCTCTGCTGCTGCTAAGTCACTTCAGTCGTGTCTGACTCTGTGTGGCCCCATAGACTCTGTGTGACCCTATAGGCAGCCCACGAGGCTCCTCTGTCCCTGGGATTCTCCAGGCAAGAACACTGGAGCGGGTTGCCATTTCCTTCTCCAATGCATGAAAGTGAAAAGTGAAACTGAAGTCGCTCAGTCATGTCTGACCCTCTTTCCCATTCTATTGTTTTCCTCTATTTCTTTGCATTGATTGCTGAGGACGGCTTTCTTATCTCTCCTTGCTATTCTTTGGAATTCTGCATTCAAATGGGTATATCTTTCCTTTTCTCCTTTGGTTATCACTTTTCACAGCTGTTTGTAAGGCCTCCTCAGACAGCCATTTTTTTTTTTTTTTTACTTTTATTCTATCCATTTTTACAATTAGTGATTTTTTTCTATTTCTTTTTTATTTTTTAAACTATGAAAGTATAACACATATAGGAGACTTGGAAAATATAGAACAAAGTTACATATAGTTCCACTATATATTACAATTAATTTTTTAAGTGGATGAATTAATATTTATAGTTGGAGTTTTAATATCAAACTCTAAAAACTTGATAGAAATAATATACAGAAAAGTATAAGAATATAGTAAACTTGATAGACACTATGAATCTATTCAACATAATTAAGATTAACTGAATATTTTATAATACACATTACTTGAGTAATCTATAAGAAGAAAATAAATATGACAGAAATTGTTTCCAAAATGAAGAAAAAATGCACAAAGCTAAAATATTATATTTGGTCAGCATTTAAGCACCAAATTATCATTTCTATTTCCCAGCATCTATCATAATGAATTAAATTCTTGCTGCTCAAAGTAGCTAGAAGTTCTTTCAAATAGCAATGGCATTACCTGGGAGCTGGCTAGAAATGCAGAATCTTAGTCCTCACCTCAGACCAGTAGAATCTGTATTAAATCCCCAGGAAATTGTTGAGTGCACGGAAGTTTCAGTAATGTTTCTCTAAAGCATTAAGCATTTTGATTTCTGCTTTAATCATTGAAAAAGAAACTGTTTAAAGGTAAAGCATTTTAATTTTTTCCTATTATGTGAAAAATGAAAGTATGTTCAAATATCAGAAACAATTTGTAAAGATAATTCTTTTAAAATATTAAAAATATTTTAAATGTTAAAATGTTAAATACAAAACTAGAATTTTTCAGTATCTAGAGAAGCAAGATAACTGAGTAAAAACAACAGAAACCAATATTAACACATTTCAAGGAGAGTAAGTTGAACTTTGTAAACTGTAATTTTTCCTGCATCAAAAATTATTGTTTCCAAAATTGAAAAAGACATGTGTACCCTGATATTCATTGTAGCACTATTTGCAACAGGTAGGACATGAAAGCAACATAGACGTCCATTTACAGATAAATGAGTAAAGAAGCTGTGGTACATATATACACTGGAATATTACTCAGCCATAAATGTTAGTTGCTAAATTGTGTTCAAGTCTTTGTGATCCCATGGGCTGTAGCCTGCCAGTGGAATTCTCTAGGTAAGAACGCTGGAGTGGGTGGCCATTGCTTTCTGCAGGGTATCTCCCTGATCCAGAGATCGAACCCAGGTCTCCTGCAATGCAGGCAAATATTTTACCATCTGAGCCATTAGGGAAGACTCAAAATGAGTTAGTCTCTAGGTCATGGTATTAGCCATAGAAAGGAATGAATTTGAGTCAGTTCAAATGAGGTGGATGAGCCTAGAGCCTATTATACAGAGTGAAGTAAATCAGAAAGAGAAAAACAAATAGTGTATACAAGAGGAGATACCCTGCGTCCGAGGTCAGTGGCAGCCGGGAGGAGACACCCCGCGTCCGAGGTCAGGGGCGGCGGCCAAGAGGAGCTACCCCATGGCCGAGGTCAGGGGCGGCCGGGAGGAAACACCCCATGTCCAAGGTCGGGGCGGTGACCCTGAGGAGCCACCCTGAGCCCAAGGCCAGGGCCAGTGGCCGAGAGGAGCAACCGGAGGAGCGGTGGCTGCGCGGGCACAGGAGGGCCTAGAGGAGCTATCCCACGTTGAAGGTAAGGAACGGAGGTGGTAAGGAGATACCCCTCCTCCAAGGTAAGGAGCAGTGGCTGTGCTTTGCTGGAACAGCCATGGAGATACACCACGACCAAGGTAAGAGAAACCCAAGTAAGATGGTAGGTATGCAAGAGGGCATCAGAGGGCAGACACACTGAAACCATACTCACAGAAAACTAGTCAATCTAACCACATTAGGACCACAGCCTTGTCTAACTCAATGAAACCAAGTCATACCTGCGGGGTGATCCAAGACGGGCAGGTCATGCTGGAGAGGTCTGACAGATGTGGTCCACTGGAGAAGGGAATGGCAAGCCACTTCAGTATTCTTGCCTTGAGAATCCCATGAACAGTATGAAAAGGCAAAATGATAGAATATCGAAAGAGGAACTCCCCAGGTCATTCAGTTCAGTTCAGTCACTCAGTCATGTCCGACTCTTTGTGACCCCATAAATTGCAGCATGCCAGGCCTCCCTGTCCATCACCATCTCCCGGAGTTCACTCAGACTCATGTCCATCGAGTCCGTGATGCCATCCAGCCATCTCATCCTGGGTCATGCCCTTCTTCTCCTGTCCCCAATCCCTCCCAGCATCAGGGTCTTTTCCAATGAGTCAACTCTTTGCATGAGGTAGCCAAAGTACTGGAGCTTCAGCTTTAGCATCATTCCTTCCAAAGAAATCCCAGGGTTGATCTCCTTCAGAATGGACTGGTTGGATCTCCTTGAAGTCCAAGGGACTCTCAAGAGTCTTCTCCAACACCACAGTTCAAAAGTATCAATTCTTCGGCACTCAGCCTTCTTCACAGTCCAACTCTCTCATCCATACATGACCACAGGAAAAACCATAGCCTTGACTACACGGACCTTAGTTGGCAAAGTAATGTCTCTGCTTTTGAATTTGCTATCTAGGTTGGTCATAACTTTTCTTCCAAGGAGTAAGCATCTTTTAATTTCATGGCTGCAGTCACCATCTGCAGTGATTTTGGAGCCCTAAAAAATAAAGTCTGACACTGTTTCCACTGTTTCCCCATCTATTTCCCATGAAGTGATGGGACCAGATATCATGATCTTTGTTTTCTGATGTTGAGCTTTAAGCCAATTTTTTGGTCTCCTCTTTCACTTTCATCAAGAGGCTTTTTAGATCCTCTCCACTTTCTGCCATAAGGGTGGTGTCATCTGCATATCTGAGGTTATTGATATTTCTCCCAGCAATCTTGATTCCAGCTTGTGTTTCTTCCAGCCCAGCATTTCTCATGATGTACTCTGCATAGAAGTTAAATAAGCAGGGTGACAATATACAGCCTTGACGTACTCCTTTTCCTATTTGGAACCAGTCTGTTGTTCCATGTCCAGTTCTAACTGTTGCTTCCTGACCTGCATACAGATTTCTCAAGAGGCAGGTCAGGTGGTCTGGTATTCCCATCTCTTGAAGAATTTTCCACAGTTTATTGTGATCCACATAGTCAAAGGCTTTGGCATAGTCAAGAAAGCAGAAATAGGTGTTTTCCTGGAACTCTCTTGCTTTTTCCATGATCCAGCGGATGTTGGCAATTTGATCTCTGGTTCCTCTGCCTTTTCTAAAACCAGCTTGAACATCAGGGAGTTCATGGTTCACATATTGCTGAAGCCTGGCTTGGAGAATTTTGAGCATTACTTTACTAGCATGTGAGATGAGTGCAATTGTTTGGTAGTTTGAGCATTCTTTGGCATTGCCTTTCTTTGTAATTGGAATGAAAACTGACCTAGGTCATTAGGTGCCCAATATGCTACTGAAGATCAGTGGAGAAATAACTCCAGAAAAAATGAAGGGATGGAGCCAAAGAGAAAACAATACCCAGCTGTGGATGTGACTGGTGATAGAAGCAAGATCCGATGCTGTAAAGAGCAATATTGCATAGGAACCTGGAATGTTAGGTCCATGAATCAAGGCTAATTGGAAGTGGTCAAACAAGAGATGGCAAGGGTGAACGTCAACATTCTAGAAATCAGCAAACTAAAATGGACTGGAATGGGTAAATTTAACTCAGATGACCATTAAATCTACTCCTGTGGGCAGGAATCCCTCAGAAGAAATGGAGTAGCCATCGTGGTCAACAAGAGAGTCTGAAATGCAGTACTTGGATGCAATCTCAGAAATGACAGAATGATCTCTCTTCATTTCCAAAGCAAACCATTCAATTTCACAGGTATTCAAACCTATGCCCCAATCAGTAACGCTGAAGAAACTGAAGTTGAACAGTTTTATGAAGACCTACAAGACGTTTTAGAACTAACACCCAAAAAAGATGTCCTTTTCATTTTAGGGGACTGGAATGTAAAAGTAGGAAGTCAAGAAACACCTGGAGTAACAGGCAAATTTGGCCTTGGAATGCGGAATGAAGCAGGGCAAAGGTTAATAGAATTTTGCCAAGAAAATGCACTGGTCATAGCAAACACCCTTTTCCAACAACACAAGAGAAGACTTTACACATGGACATCACCAGATGGTCAACACTGGAATCAGACTGATTATATTCTTTGCAGCCAAAGATGGAGAAGCTCTACACAGTCAACAAAAACGAGACCAGGAGCTGATTGTGGCTCAGATCATGAACTCCTTATTGCCAAATTCAGACTTAAACTGAAGAAAGTAGGGAAAACCGCTAGGCCATTCAGGTATGACCTAAATCAAATCCCTTATGATTATACAGTGGAAGTGAGAAATAGATTTAAGGGCCTAGATCTGATAGATAGAGTGCCTGATGAACTATGGACAGAGGTTTGTGACATTGTAGAGGAGACAGGGATCAAGATCATCCCCATGGAGAAGAAATGCAAAAAAGCAAAATGGCTGTCTCGGGAGGCCTTACAAATAGCTGTGAAAAGGAGAGAGGCAAAAAGCAAAGGAGAAAAGGAAAGATATAAGCATCTGAATGCAGAGTTCCAAAGAATAGCAAGAAGAGATAAGAAAGCCTTCCTCAGTGATCAATGCAAAGAAATAGAGGAAAACAACAGAATGGGAAAGACTAGAGATCTCTTCAAGAAAATTAGAGATACCAAGGGAACATTTCATGCAAAGATGGGCTCGATAAAGCACAGAAATGGTATGGAGCTAACAGAAGCAGAAGATATTAAGAAGAGGTGGCAAGAATACACAGAAGAACTGTACAAAAAAGATCTTCACGATCCAGATAATCATGATGATCACTAATCTAGAGCCAGACATCCTGGAATGTGAAGTGAAGTGGGTGTTAGAAAGCATCCCTACGAACAAAGCTAGTGGAGGTGATGGAATTCCAGTTGAGCTGTTTCAAATCCTGAAAGATGATGCTGTGAAAGTGCTGCACTCAATATGCCAGCAAATTTGGAAAACTCAGCAGTGGCCACAGGACTGGAAAAGGTCAGTTTTCATTCCAATTCCAAAGAAAGGCAATGCCAAAGAATGCTCAAACTACCGAACAATTGCACTCATCTCATACACTAGTAAAGTAATGCTCAAAATTCTCCAAGCCAGGCTTCAGTAATATGTGAACCATGAACTCCCTGATGTTCAAGCTGGTTTTAGAAAAGGCAGAGGAACCAGAGATCAAATTGCCAATATCTGCTGGATCATGGAAAAAGCAAGAGAGTTCCAGGAAAACACCTATTTCTGCTTTCTTGACTATGCCAAAGCCTTTGACTGTGTGGATCACAATAAACTGTGGAAAATTCTTCAAGAGATGGGAATACCAGACCACCTGACCTGCCTCTTGAGAAATCTGTATGCAGGTCAGGAAGCAACAGTTAGAACTGGACATGGAACAACAGACTGGTTCCAAATAGGAAAAGGAGTACGTCAAGGCTGTATATTGTCACCCTGCTTATTTAACTTCTATGCAGAGTACATCATGAGAAATGCTGGACTGGAAGAAACACAAGGTAGAATCAAGATTGCTGGGAAGAATATCAATAACCTCAGATATGCAGATGACACCACCCTTATGGCAGAAAGTGAAGAGGAACTCATTAGCCTTTTGATGAAAGTGAAAGAGGAGAGTGAAAAAGTTGGCTTAAAGCTCAACATTCAGAAAACGAAGATCATGGCATCCGGTCTCATCACTTCACAGCAAATAGATGGGGAAACAGTGGAAACAGTGTCAGACTTTATTTTTTAGGGCTCCAAAATCACTGCAGATGGTGACTGCAGCCATGAAATTAAAAGATGCTTACTCTTTGGAAGAAAAGTTATGACCAACCTAGATAGCATATTCAAAAGCAGAGACATTACTTTGCCGACTAAGGTCCGTGTAGTCAAGGCTATGGTTTTTCCTGTGGTCTTGTATGGATGTGAGAGTTAGACTGTGAAGAAGGCTGAGAGCCGAAGAATTGATGCTTTTGAACTGTGGTGTTGGAGAAGACTCTTGAGAGTCCCTTGGACTTCAAGGAGATCCAACCAGTCCATTCTGAAGGAAATCAACCCTGGGATTTCTTTGGAAGGAATGATGCTAAAGCTGAAACTCCAGTACTTTGGCCACCTCATGCGAAGAGTTGACTCATTGGAAAAGATTTTGATGCTGGGAGGGATTGAGGGCAGGAGAAGAAGGGGATGACAGAGGATGAGATGGCTGGATGGCATTACTGACTCAATGGACGCAAGTCTGAGTGAACTCCGGGAGTTGGTGATGGACAGGGAGGCCTGGCGTGCTGCGATTCATGGGGTCACAAAGAGTAGGACACAACTGAGCGGCTGAACTGAACTGAACTGATGCAGAGAGTAATATGGGAACTAACATTACCATATGGGAACTCAAACTGGGACTATGTATCAATCTAGAGGGGTGGGATGGGAAGGGGGGAGGGAGGGAGGTTCAAGAGGGAGAGGACATAGATATATCTATGGCTGATTCATGTTGAGGTTTGGCAGAAACCAACAGAAGAACACTGTAAAGCAATTATCTATATCTATCTATCTATCTATCTATCTATATATATATATATATTTTAAATTCAGTGTTCTTCCTTCCTGAGAGGAGAGGCAGCCAAGCCTCAGCTGACTTGCTTCTCCATTCCCAGCTGAACTGCAAGGTACATCAAGAGACAGCAGGGAGACATCACCACCGAGAGGCATAACTACCGATTTAGCTCCTCATTAACAGACACTAGAGAAGCTTCAATTTCCTGGTTTCACACATAAATCCATCCCCTTCACAACCTCTCACTTTAATCCCACCCCAGTTCTTACCTAGCTTTCCCCAAAGGAAGCCCCCTGCACCAGGTGTGACTCCACTCTGATTATTTAGTACTGTGTTTGCATGTGTTTTCCCTTACTGTGTGTTTTCCTCTCATTAACATGAGGACCAGGTTTCTGTTGCCTGGGCAACAAAAACAGCACTGTGCACTATGTGTGGTGACTGGGCCCTACTTATGTTTTTTCTTTTACATTCTTGAATGTTCTCACTTTTATGGTTGAAAGAATGCAATCCTTTCTGACATTCTGCCTCATTTCTTGCTTTGTGGCTCTCTGCAGTGAACAGCTGATTTGTCTTGGATTTACTACATTATCTCTTATTTCCCTTACCTAATGTTGATACTTTCCTTCCCCTTAATCAGATTCTCCCTTTGAATTGCCCACTCTGGTCAAGACAGCCAGCTCAATATTTTCTTCTCGTTTTAGATGTCTGTCTAAAATAGTATATTCACCATTAAAATAACCCCATTTATAAAATTTCCTCATCTGCCTTATTTCCTTCCTTTCTTCTCTTGCTATAATTATTTACTACTGTAATAATATAAGGCTAATAGAAAAATGATGCCCTCTGTTATCATAATTTCTAATAGAAAGCTACATAACATCGTCTGCCCAATCCTTTTTCCTAAAGTTGTGGTTCTTAAGCTTATCTCTGTGTTGGAATCTCCCAAGTAGTTTAAAAAAACACTAATGTTTGGGTCTCATTCTCAGAGATTCTGATGTAATCAGCCTGAGATGCAGCCTGGCAGAGGATTTTAGAAATCTTCTCAGTGATCCTAATGTGCAGGCAGTTGGGATGCATGAAAGGTAATACCTTTTCAGGCAGGACTTCCTCACTCTGCTATTTTTGTTATTCTTTGGCATTCATGATGATAAATTACAAATGTACACTTCCCTTAAGGTCTCATGCCAGTCTTGAGTCTATTTTCCCTCCCTTCCTTTTGTCTCCTTCCCCTGTTCTAGGCGGCACATTTCCAAGGGTTGACACTCATAAGCTGTTTCCTGGGCTCCCGTGACAGCTGAAGCTTTTGCTAAAAGTTTTATAGTTTTACCTCTTATATTTAGGTCTTTGATCCATTTTGAATTAGCTTTATGTATAAGATGTGAGGCAGAATGCATTCTTTTGTATATAGATATCCAGCTGTACCAGTATCATTTACTAAAAGACTATTTCCCTTGATATGTTTTGGTAACCTTGTTAAAAAAATCATCTGACCATAGATGTACTGGTTTATTTCTGGACTTTCATTTTTTATTCCATTGATCTATTTGTCTGTCCTTACAAGGAGCCTGGTGGGCTACAGTCCAAGGGGTCAGAAAGAGTCAAACATGACTGAGTGACTGAGCACACTCACACACATCATACCCTTCTGTTTCCTGTAGCTCTGTAGTAAGTTTTAAAATTGTTCTCCAACTCTGTACTTGTTCAAGATTACTTTGGCTATTCTGTGTCCCTTGCATTTCTAAATGAATTTTTGGATGAGTTTGTCAATTTCTGAGAAAAAGAGAGTTGTGATTTTGATAAGGATCATGTTGAATCTGTAAAGCAGTTTGGACAGCACCACCATATTAACAATATTAAATATTCCAACCACGAACATGGGCTTTCTTAGCACTTATTTAGGTTTTTAATTTCTGCCTACAATATTTTGTACTTTTCAGTTACAAGTTTTGTACTTTTTTTGTTAAAATTTTCCAAACTGTATTAATTTTTTATTTTATTGTAAATTGAATTGTTAATTTCATTTCCTGACCTTGCACTTTAAAAATCTGCATTTTTAGCAAGCCCTCCAAATGATTCTTATGTATTTGACAGTTTGTGAACTGCTATTCTGTTTAAGAAACTCAGCCTAAATAATGTTCTATCCAACACTGCCACATTCTGTCTCCTAAAGCTGCTAGCTCTCCTATAAGAAGTGACATAAAGCAGCATTGTTTAGGGGAAACAGAGGCAGGTCCAAAGATACTACTTAACTAAGTGAATTAAATGTTTTAAATAAGAGGAAGTAACTAAATAATACAGAATTTTCTGCTTTAATTTCTATGCTATGAAAAACTAGTATTAAATATCCATTTAATTTAGAAGGAAACTACAATGTTGACTTGCCTGAGTTATGTGGATAGGTGAACCACTTGAAATAATTATATTGATAATTATCAATTCTCCATTTCATGTATTTTCCATTCTTTTTTCAATAATAGCAACAATTGCAGCAGTTATACCTTATAATGAGTATGTTTACTGCATGCTGTTCTGTGTTCTGATTATAGCATGCTTGTGTGCTAAGTCACTCAGTTGTATCCAACTCTGCGACCCTATGGAAGGCAGCCCACGAGGCTTCTCTGTCCATGGGATTCTCCAGGCAAGAATCCTGGAGTGGATTACCACGCCCTCCTCCAGGGGATCTTCCCAACCCAGGGCCTGAACCCACATCTCTTAAGTCACCTGCACTGTCAGGTGGGTTCTTTACCACTAGTGCCACCTGGGAAGCCCTCTGGTTCTGGATATGACGCTAACCACCTCTATGACTTTCAGTAAATCCCTTAACTCTTCTAACTTGCAATTTCCTCAAGTGAAAAATGAAGAAATTGTAGGAATTTCTCTAGTATCTCACTCTTTGGGAAGCTACACTAGATAACTGAATTTCTCTCATGTCTGAACATACCATTTAATTTTATGAACAGTGTATTACAGTCAGTCATTTATGAATAATGTAAAGTATGATTCAGAATGAAGGCTCTGTGGTCTGACATTTTTATAGACAGATACAGCTGTAGATAAAATTCAACACAACATTTATAATCATAATATATTCTCTCCACTTGTAATGTGCTTTTAGCAAACAGCAGTTAATGGCACCCCACTCCAGTATTCTTGCCTGGAAAATCCCATGGACGGAGGAGCCTGGTAGGCTGCAGTCCATGGGGTCGCTAAGAGTCGGACACGACTGAGTGACTTCACTTTTACTTTTCACTTCCATGCATTGGAGAAGGAAATGGCAACCCACTCCAGTATTCTTGCCTAGAGAATCCCAGCGATGGCGGAGCCTGGTGGATTGCCGTCTATGGGGTCGCACAGAGTCGGACACGACTGAAGCGACTTAGCAGCAGCAGCAGCAACAGTTAATCAAACAAATTAAACAAAATGCAGTTCAAAGAACTTGTACTTAGAGTCATTTGAAGTTATTTTAAAATACTTATTTACACATGCCTTCCCCAAATTAACCCTTTCCACTATATTTAATGTTTGTTTTTATTTCCCCGAATTCACTCTAATAATTTAATAAGAATCAATGTGTAAATTACTGTATTAACATGAAGAACTAACAGGATGCTTTCCAAAGATGAAGTGAATGTTTTGATAAGAAGCCTTCAAACAGGAAGCATTTAATCATACTTGTCTTTCCTGCCTATTAATTCAGGTTAGCTTTCTTACCCAGGCCAACTTAGTAACAGTTTACTATATAGTAAGCATCTCAAGATTTTTGCTAACAATTCTTGCCTTTGACAAAATCTATTTTCAGAAAACTATAAAAATTATTTCATTTGATATCATTAATCATTGAAGAGATTGTATTGCTTGCTTTTCTCAGTGTACCTATGGGATGGATAATACACCCATGACACACATTAGTTATCTGATAAATGAAGTCAGTTATCTGAATATATAAATAATAATAACAATAATAAGACATATCTCTCTATGGTATCACTGGCCTAAGAGTACTCAGCAAGTACTTAGTATTCAGCACTTTGATGCCTCATGTTTTATTTCAGGTTTCCTAGAAACCGAGTGTGATCCAGGGATTCTTATTCAGGTGATTTATTGAGGGAGTGCTCTCAGAAGCGACCCGTAAGAGACCAAGGAAAGGGGCAGAGTGCCCAAAAAGGAAGCTAAGCATCTGGAAATGTAGCTAAAATCTAGCTTCAGCCTGAGCACAGGAACAGCTCTGGAGTGTGAAGAGCGCCACAGAGTTGCACAAGTGTACACCCATTTGATGGGTGAGTGGTGGGCTGTAGCCTCCTAGGTATCTCCTGGTACATGGACTCCATAGCTCAGGGAAGTTTCAGGAGAAAGGCACCTGTGAACCATTAGTAGAAGTAATTACAGCATCTAGAACTGTGCCTGGCATATAATAGATATGTGCTCAATAATGATTTTTAATGGAATAAAATTTTAAAATCCTTTTGAATAGAAAATTTTGTTTAAAATAGTTGAAGTATTCAAGAGCCCTTAGAAAAAAATGAATGAAGAATGAATTTCTGTAATACCAATGAAAGTTAAATGAATTTGGATTCAATTTCCACCTCCATTATCCATATTCATTCCTAAAAGGCACTTTAAAATTACTAACATGTTGAGAATAGCAAGATAAAAAAAAGTTTCTTTTTCAAACCATCTTATAAAACGTCTTCCTTGTACTGAACATGAGTTATTTTAAGAACTTAGCACAGGAAAACAAGATTCCCAATGCATTAGTCATTTTACTGCTTGGTTATAAGAAAGAAAAAAACCACCAATATTATGGATCTTACTGGCAAAGCTCGACAGGTAGAAAATATGAAAGTGTGCAAAACCAATCAGACCGTGTCTACAGACTTTCTCATCTCAAGTGTAGTTACCAAATTCTCAGGCTGTTGTCCATACACAGGCTGTTATCCATGTATATGAGCTTGTGAATAGTGCAAAATAAATTCTAAATTACATTTTCTTATAGTGCCAGACATGGCAGTCTTTAAAACTAAGATAAAGAAAGTATTATGAATCCTGAAAATATAATACTTGAATTCTATTTATTCAAAAGTCTTCACTGAACTGAGCATGTTCTTTTAACTAATTCAATTACATATTTGAATATGTATTATATTTTAATTATTGCAGCAGTGAAATGAAACATTGGCTCAGGATGCAATTCATAAAAATAATTAATTGGCTTGAGGTTAATCATTTAAGTTTGGTTTTTAATGAAGACCTATTGAGGTTAATCATTTAAGTTTGGTTTTTAATGAAGACCTAATCTGCAGAAAAGTCATGCCTGTATCTTTTGGAGGTTCATCTCTGTAACTCTGATCTATCTATTGCACAAATCAACTTAGAATTGCACTAGTTTATTTCATCTGCTTACCTAGGGACACATTAAACAGGAGAGAAAGGTTTGGATTTTCCCATAATTGAAATAAAGGTACAGTGAACTGATGTTTTGCTGAAAGTTTTAATTTTTGTTTCAGTTTCAAAGGATTTGTTAACAAAAGAAACCACTTGTGATACATAAGTAAACAATTTTGATATTTAATAGAGGATTATCTAACTTACTTTCAATATACAATCATTAAAAGAAAAGAGAAACAGTAGAGGAAATTAACAGCACATACATCACAGAATTGGGCCAACTAACAAAGAGATCCAAACAGCGCTGGGAAGTCCCTTGTAACAGCAATCTGAAGTCTCAGCTGTGAAAGGGTTTCAGGCAGTGCATCCACCCACAGTGAGGTTTCAAATTGCAATTTGGGGGCTCCCACTTATAATCCCAGGCTGGTTTCATGTTAATCTTTTTACAATGCTGTTGGTTTTATCTCCTGAGTGGTGAGATTTTCCAGACCCCAGGGGTTGGACAAATCTCCAGGGGCTCAAGAAAATTCCAAGACTCACTTCCTATAGTGCCATTCAGCTTACTGGTAATAATTGGTGCACTCATGAGCAGGCATGTAGTCAGGGCTCCGGGCAGGTCAAAACCAAGGTCAGAGCCCTGCTCTGCTTTCTGGTCTCTGAAGCCTGAACACGACTTCCTCCCTTTTAATTTTCCTAACAGTTGATTTCTGCTATGTTTTGTCTAATCAACAAAACAATGTAGATTTACTCTGTGTGTATATATGGAATAGTAAAAGAGAGTTAAGAATAACTACAAATATAGGCCACATAACAATTATATATTGCAAACCAGCTGTAATTTCTGGCTGGATATTCAGACCATATTTACATTACACAGAAAGATAGACATCAAGATTTATTGGATAAACACGACAAATGTTGCTGTCGGGATGCAGCATCAGGTTATTTTTATCACCTCAACGTAGCTTAAAAATATAGAAACTATTATCTCAGTCTGAAGTCAGAAGTAGGGCAAGCTCAAGTTAATTCAGGTGCATTAAAGCTTCAAGTTCTTATAATTCTGTCTGCTAATCTTAGCTGGTTGGCTTTTGCGCAGAAGGTTGCTCCCTCATGGCCAGAAGATGCTGCAGCACCTCCTAACAGTGAAACCTAACACAAGGCATAAACCTGCTTGTCCAGTCAAACCACTGGCATGTGTTCACCCTTTCCATAAACAGTCAGATTCTTTGCAAAGCCCGCATTCTTGCTTGGTGATGGAAAAATTGAATGTTTTTCCATTCAATAATCTAGTCTAATCTGGGATTTTCTGTCTAATTCAGTCGTGATAGCAGTCACAAGTAGTTAATGAAATCCAAGTAATCAGTATTAGCACGTTGTCCATTACTAGTATGTGCTGATGGGAAGGAAGTGAAGGCAGAAAAGAGAAGCTGCTTGTAAGTGATGGTGTCTGACGGTTTCCTCGTGGACAAACCTGGACCACGCTGTCTTCTGCTGGGATCACCAGCTGCTTGGCATGTAGGGATAATCTGATTTTTTAGTAATTATTGATGTGATGGTTTCAACATAGCTGGTGGACATATTTTTCTAGTCACTCCCCCTGCCCTTTTAGCCGAATCTCAGCTGTGTTTCCCTTTGGAGCCCATAAATCCTGCACACTCCCTTAAGTGTGTGTCCCACTGTTCCAGGCTGGCTCGTAACTTCTGCCCATTGGCTAATCTGAGACATCTCTCTCCTTTGGAAGTGGAGAAACTTGTGGGGTCTTATTCGCGTTCCTTTGAGAGCTTGGGGAAAGAAGAGAGGGTGGGTGATTCTGTTTACCCCTATGATCCTGCCATGTCCCGTTGGCTCAAGACATGGCAAGGGGCCTCTTGCCTTTAGAAATGTCCTGATTATGAGAAGCAGATATCATTCATATGGTCCAGCACACATGCAAATTTCAAAAGTTTTATGCTCAGGCCTCTATCCATCTTGACTGATCCACTTGGATGTAGGAAGTGTTCAGGCACCAAATTCTGATTTCCCCAAATTCTGCCTCCATTAGTGTATTTTCCTCTCCACGATCTCCTGTTTACACCTCCTGTGGCATGATTGGGGGTGGGATAGGAACAGATCAAGCATTTTACAGCAAAGTCTCCATTAAAACTGGCCATGAGGCATATGGCTGGGGGATGATCTTAACAGAGGAAAAAGCCTGGAAGCAGCAGGCAGGGCTTCAGGCATCTGAAGTTTTAATTGGAGCTGAAGGATCCACTTCCTAGATCATTTACTCACAGGGCTGCTGGCTGGAGGCCCCAGGTCTTTGCCACACAGGCCCCCATCCCAGGCTTCCCAAGTGTCCTTGTAACAGAGCAGCTGACTTTGTCTACAGAAATTGGAATGTTCTGAAGAGGAGCGTATCAGAAACCACAATGTCTTTTATGACCTCATCTTAGATGTCAGACACTCAGTCACTATATTCTAGTCATTACAAGATCAAATCCTGGATCTGTGACAGGGGAGGGGAATTCAGCTCCACTTTTTTTAAAGTGAGGGTCAAAGAACAAGAGGACACTTTAAACCACCACAACATTTTTATTCTTTTCACTGAGGCACAGAAAAGAAATTTAAGTTGACTAACCTTACATTACATGGTAAAGGTTCTGACTCGAATGTGTGTGTGTGTGCATGTGTGTATGTGTTGGGGTCGGATGGGTTACTTTGCTACCACCAAGCAGTTCTCAGTCAGTCACTCAGTCACATCTGACTCTTTGTGACCCCATGGACTGCAGCACACCACGCTTCCCTGTCCATCACCAACTCCCAGAGCTTGCTCAAACTAATGTCCATTGAGTCAATGATGCCATTCAACCATCTCATCCTCTGTTGTCCCCTTCTCATGCCTTCAATCTTTCCCAGCATCAGGGGCTTTTCCAGTGAGTCAGTTCTTCACATCAGGTGGCCAAAGTATTGGAGCTTCAACTTCAGCATCAGTCCTTCCAATGAATATACAGGACTGATTTCCTTTAGGATTGACTAGTTCGATCTCCTTTGCAGTACAAGGGACTCCCAAGAGTCTTCTCCAACACCACAGTTCAAAAGCATCAATTCTTTGGTGCTCAGCTTTCTTCATGGTCCAACTCTCACATCCATACATGACTTACTGGAAAAACCATAGCTTTGACTAGATGGACTTTTACTGGTAATGTCTCTGCTTTTTAATATGCTGTCTAGATTTGTCATAACTTTTTTCCCAAGGAGCAAGCATCTTTTAATTTTATGGCTGCAGTCAACATTTACAGTGATTTCGGAGCCCCAAATAATAAAGTCTCTCACTGTTTCCACTGTTTCCCCATCTATTTGTCATGAAGTGATGGGACCAGATGCCATGATCTTAGTTTTCTGAATGTTGAGTTTTAAGCCAACTTTTTCACTCTCCTCTTTCACTTTCATCTTGGTTCTTTAGTTCTTCTTTGCTTTCTGCCATAAGGGTGGTGTCTTCTGCATATCTGAGGTTATTGATATTTCTCCCGGCAATCTTAATTCCAGTTTGTGCTTCATCCAGCCCAGTGTTTCTCATGATGTACGCTGTGTATAAGTTAAATAAGCAGGGTGACAATTTTCAGCTTTGATGTACTCCTTTCCCAACCTAATGGATGCAGAAGATATTAAGAAGAGGTGGCAAGGATACACAGAAGAACTATACAAAAAATATCTTAATGACCCAAATAACCACGATGGTGTGATCACTTACCTAGAGTCAGACATCCTGGAGTGTGAAGTCAAGTGGGCCTTAGGAAGCATCACTATGAATAAAGCTAGGGGAGGTAATGGAAAGATTCTAGTTGAGCAATTGCTAATCCTAAAAGGTGATGCTATGAAAGTGCTGCACTCAATATGCCAGCAAATTTGGAAAACTCAGCAGTGGCCACAGGACTGAAAAAGCTCTGTTTTCATTCCAATCCCAAAGAAAGGCAATGCCAAAAAGTCTTCAAACGACCACACAGTTGCACTCATCTCACAAGCTAGCTAAGTAATGCTCAAAATCCTCCAAGTGAGGCCTCAGTAGTACGTGAACTGAGAACTTCCAGATGTTCAAGCTGGATTTAGAAAAGGCAGAGGAACCAGATCAAATTGCCAACATCACTGGATCATAGAAAAAACAAGAGAATCCAATGGATGTTCTACAATTCAACTCAATTCTGATACTATCTACCCATGTTAGCATCAGGATAGAGGGCTCATTCCCACAAGACTGCCCTTCACTTCAGATGCCAATAATAAGTCAAGGTTGTCACCTAGATTTCTGACAAAACTGCTGTACATTGGAGGTTCCCATGATCCCTTCTTTGGATTTGGTTAATTTGCTTGAATAGCTCAAAAGACTCAGGAAACCTGTCTGCTCACTACATTGTTGGTTTATTACAAACAATATTAAGGGATATTAATCAATAGCCAGATAAAGAGATCCATAAGGCAAAGTCCTGAGTCCTGACAGATGAGTTATTGTTTTTGTGGAGTCTGAAAACCTGCACAGTGGCACATGGAAACTTTCTGATTCTACCTGGAAACTCTTTAAATCTCATCCTTTTTGGGGTTTTATGGAGGCTTTATTACATAGTTGTGACTGATTAACTAATTGGCCATTGGTGACTGATTCATCCTCCAACCCCTCTTCCCTCTCTGGAGGTGGGGGGTTGGGACTAGAAGATCCAACCTGCTAATCACAAGGTTGGTTCTCCTGAAAACCAGTCCCCATCCTTAGGTGGGGTTCAAAAGTCACTGCATTAATACAACAAAAAGACATCTTTGTTTCTCTCATTTAGGAATGCCAATGGTTTCAGGAGCTCTGTGCCAGAAATGGGGATGAAGACCAAAGATATTAATATAAATCACAATATCACACATAGTTAGCAGGCAAAGAAGCTGAGACACAAGCTCAGATAATGATTCTGGTGCCCATGAAACAGGCCTTTCAGTGAGAAAAGATTGATTTCTTGAGACTATGTCATATGTGTTGACATAGAAGATTCATACTGTCAATAATACAACTGTCTGAGATTTAAAACTCTGAATTATCTTGGCCAACTCAAGAGTTGCAATTGAGCTTGGAGAGATCTCTCTAAGAAGACTGGAGGGATATAATAAGATCATTCCCAAGCTCTCATCTAGGGGTGGAAAAGGAAAATGGGGAAGTGAAATTGTTTTTAGATTAAAGGAAGCATAGGCAAACATAACATATGGAGATAAGTGGGGGAAAGATGTACTATTTTATTTTTAAAAAATTGATTATTAGTGACTAAAAATGGAAGGTGGTTATTAATCAGATAGAAAAGCCTAAAAAGCCTATCAGATTTCATACGTTAGCATGGAGGAATTTGAGTAAACCAGAAAAATAAAGAAAAAGATATCATAGCAGAATAAACCAAATACATTGATAACAAAAGTTTAAAAATGAGATTGACATATAGCAAACAAAAAAGAAATGAATACTGAACTAGGAAGAAGGAAAAATTATGAACACCATCTAAGAAAAGAAGGGACATTATTTAACAATAAAAGGCAAAGTTAGGCATCAGATATGTCATAAATTTATATGAACAAACAGTATGGCAGCTAAATACATTAAGCAAAAATTAATAGGAATATAAGACAAATGATAAAAATATACTTATGCAAGAAATTTAATATATTCTAAAAGATCAATACAGTGAACTTAAAAATAACCAAATACATGGTGTAGAGGTTCAGAATGAACTTCCCTTAAAACGTGTACTTTTGGATGAAGATTATTTTGAGCTAAAAGGAATCAAGATCCTGAGGGTTTAAGAGAAACTGCTGCTCTTCCTTTAACTACCTAGATGAATTTAAGCTGGGACTCCTTCTCTGGAAAGAGTTATTACTACAGATATATTCTATCTAAGTGGCCTCATCTAAATAGCAGGGCATTTTAATTAACATCTGTTCTTTCTCTTATCATCCTGTGAAAGACCCTTCTGTCCTCAGAAGCCCCAAGCCCCTATCCCATTCCTTAGCTCAGGATGACATATAGACCTCATTTCACACTTCTCTTTCTGATCCTCTGATATATGTGAGGTTCTCTGACCCTCTCATGTATGGGTAGTTCCCACATGTATTAAATCAAATGTATATTCTACTGTTAATCTGTATCATATCAATTTAATTCTTAGATCATCCAGAAGAACTTAGAGGGGAGAGGAAAATTTTCTTTCCCTCCAACAGTAGGAGCTAAGTAATACCAGCTGCCGTTCAGTCGCTGTCATGTCCGACTCTTTGCCACACCATGAACTGCAGCACTCTAAGCTTCTCTGTCCTTCACTTTCTCCCGAAGTTTGCTCAAACTTGTGTCCATTGAGTCATGATGCCACCCAACCATCTCATCCTCTGTCACCCCCTTCTCCTCCTGTCCCCAGCATCAGGGTCTTTTCCAATGAATTGACTTCACATCAGGTGGCCAAAGTATTGGAGCTTCAGCATCAGTCCTTCCAATGAACATTCAGGGTTGATTTCCTTTAAGATTGACTGGTTTGATCTCCTTGCTGTCCAAGGGACTCTCAAGCATTTCTCCAACACAACAGTTTGAAAGCATCAATTCTTCACTACTCAGTCTTCTTTATGGTCCAACTCTCACATCCATACATGACTACTGGAAAAACCATAGCTTTGACTATGTGGACATTTGTCAACAAAGTGATGCCTTTGCTTTTTTTTTTTTTTTCCCTCTCTCTTTTTTTAATGTCTGTTAAAAATTGTCATTATTTGTATCAACGTCTATTATTGTTACAAGGATAAAATATGAGCTGTATTTTCTTCCAGGTAAAATTTCAGAACAAAGGCACTAACAGATTCTGAAATACAATTTTGTTTTCATAGGTATATATAGATGTATATGGACACAGATACACATATATGTACATAAAATATATGTGAAAAGCTTAGTATATGTGTCATTTAGATTATATGTTAAGTAATCCTTAATAAACACAAATGAGTTAAATAACTTAATATCCCCACCCTAGTACTGTAAGATAATCCGTTTTACTATGACTTTTCTCAAAAATGAATATGGAAATATTCTTTCTACACATATTACTTAATTTCTACCTTAATTATACCATTGCCTTTATTTTTGATGTCTTTGCTTTTTAACATGTTGTCTAGGTTGTCATAGCCTTTCTTCCAAGGAGCAAGCATCTTAATTTTGTGGCTGCAGTCACCATACACACTGAATTTGGAGCCCAAGAAATTAAAATCTGTCACTATTTCCATTATTTCCCCCATTTATTTGCCATGAAGTGATGGGACCAGATGTCATGATCTTCGTTTTTGAATGCTGAGTTTTGAGCCAGCTTTTTCACTCTCCTTCTCCTCCATCAGGAGGCTTTTCAGTTCCTCTTTTCTCTCTGCTCTTAAAGTGGTATCATCTGCATATGTGAGGTTGTTGATATTTCTCCTGGCATTGATACCAACATGTGATTCATTCAGCCTTGCATTTGCATGATGTACTCTGCATAAGTTAAACAAGCAAGTGACAATATACAGCCTTGATGAACTCCTCTCCCAAGTTGGAATCCGTCTGTTGTTCCATGTCCAGTTCTAACTGTTGCTTCTTGACCTGCATATAGGCGTCTCAGAAGACAGGTAAGGTGGTCAGATATTCCTGTCTCTTTAAAAATTTAGTACACTAGTAGCCTATGAATAATGAAAATATGCTGGTATCAAATTAAAATGCACAACATAAAAGTTGTGAGTTTAAGTTTTATTAAGGATCCTACTGAGGACTATAACCTAGGAGACAATGACTCACTTAGTCCCAAAGAAATTGCTCCAAAGAGACAGGGAGTAAGCAAGTTCATATATGATTCGTGGCTAGGGAACCCATGCAGTCAAGCATACACCTTGGTGAAAGATTATTGCTAATCACAAAGAACAGATATGTGGAGTTAATGATTTTAGTGTTGTCCTATGTATGGGAAGATGCAAGAATCTAGGTTCATTATCATTCTTCCTCAAATATACATCAAACTATCTAAGAGGATTACTTATCCAAAGCAGAGTGTCTTGTCTTATATTTCATCCTGAACTCCTCTCAGAGTGCACTGTTGGTGGGCAACTGCAGTGGATTATATCTTACCCCTAATACAGTCAAGGGGTAAGGAACATCCTTTTCCTCTTCTTTCTTCACTGTGGATCAAGAGGATTTTTGAGGTGTTTATTTCAGATTCACAATCATTTCCACATATGATCTTAGGTTTTATGTCAGAGAAAAGTACAGATCCTGATATAAATACATTTATCCACAAACTGCTCATATTCTAAAGGAGAGTTGCTCAATATTTCAACTCAGGGATTGTTTGCTAATTGCTATAATGTACATGGATCATCTAAATTCTTAATGGAAGCACTGACAGACCAAACTTGGGTCAGGTCCACTTGCCACCACAAAGCAAGGCCAATCTACTGACATCAGATTGTAGCGAAGAAAAATATAGTGTTTATTTGCAGGGTACCAAGCAAGGAAAGAGAGTCCCTTGGACTGCAAGGAGATCCAAAGGAAATCAGTCCTGAATATTCAGTGGAAGGACTGATGCTGTAGCTAAAACTCCAGTACTTTGGCCACCTGATGCAAAGAACTGACTCATTTGAAATGACCCTGATGCTGGAAAGATTGAAGGCAGGAGGAGAAGGGAATGACAGAGGATGAGACGGTTGGCATCACCGACTCGATGGACATGAGTTTGAGCAAACTCTGGGAGTTGGTGATGGACAGGGAAGCCTGGCGTGCTGCAGTCCATGGGGTCACATAGAGCTGGACACAATTGAGCAACTGAACTGAACTGAAGCAACGAAAAAGGCTTCCTAGGTGGCACAGTGGTAAAGAATTCTGCAATGCTAGAGACGAGACACAGGTTCAGTCCCTGGGTTGAGAAGATCCCCTGGAGAAGGAAATGGCAACCCACTCCAGTATTCTAGCCTAGAAAATTCCATGGACAGAGGAGCCTGGTGGGCTACAGTCCATAGGGCTGCAAAGAGTCATACATGACTGAGCACACAGGCAGGGCGGTTCATGGAGCACACACACACATGTACCACATGGCAGTTCATGGACTTTCTTCTGATTGGTTGGTGGTGAGGTAACAAGGTGATGTTCAGGAATCTTAATAATTAGCTTTCTGATGCCAAACGGTCTGGGGTCTATGTGCTGTGGTCAGCAGGAAGCCACCATCCTCCACCTTGGTGGGAAGGGAGGGGGCTTAGTTTCTGCAGAACCATTCAAAGATAAGGCATGCTATGTCTGTCTCCTGAGGAGGAACTGGAACTCTGTTTTGCAGTCAAATTGTTGCTTAAGCTGTTGTTTAAGCTCTCACTACTTTTCTTGCTTACCTGCTTTTCTTTTGTTTGTGTGCTCCTTCACTGCTTCGGACTGTTGTCTGGAACTCAGATAAAGCTTAGAGGAATTTGTTGTTATTGCTTTCAACAAACAAGAAATGGAGGACAAAAAGGGACTTTTGTAGGGGGGCCCTTCAAGGTCCTGCTCAATTTCAAACCCCTCTTTTCTTTGATTCTCCTCAATCCCAAGGGGAACAGGGTCACAGCAAGAAAGTGAATACAGTTTTGGACAGAGGTTAATCATAAACTCAGCAGAGGAGCTCAGGTTTAGGCGGACTTGGTTCCAGAAGCATTAAACAGAATTCTACATTGTCAACTAATTTATTTTCCATTTCAAAGCTATGTGACATGTTTTCATTTCCCTTTTGGAAGGAAACAACTAAATACCTGTTATCAATCCATCATTTACTTGTATAACATAAAAATTTTAAATCTGCAGTGTAAAATAGTAAATAACCTTCCCCACAACACAGAAGTACCCTGAGAGGTTTAGTATTTTTAGAGAGGAAAAATATTAACACATGGATGTGATAAAAGATGAAATTTGTAAATATTTGTGAAAATACAAGAATAACAACAAACTCTACTTTGTTTTCATCTTATGAAAAGATCCACAATGATTCAGTAAATTTTATTCCCAATTAAATGTTCTATCACCCTCTGGCATGCCATACAGATTACTAATTCATATTTCAATATTTTTCACATTTAATTTAATTGATATAATTGTATCTATGGAATGACTACTCTATGGTCTGCTTTAATAAAGATGTGTGAGATAATTCAGTAGAATCACTTTTATTTATCAAGCATTTTGCAGAAAGCCTGGGACTATGTAAGAAGTACTAAATTACATAGTTGTAAATTAAGTTTTATTTAATATCAGATAAAGAGTGAAGCACAAGTTAGACTATGGACAGAGAATTCAGCCCATGCACCCGTCTGTCTCCCAGTTTGTGTTGGGAATGGAGGTGTGTTACCAAACCAGATCTGTGTGCTCGATTCTCAACAAGCCAAAGGCTGAGACACAGAGGTTTGTAACTGAGCTTATTCATGAGGCAGCCACGTGAAAAGAGAGGAGAACTAGTCTCAGATCCACCTCCTTGAAGGCAAGGGGTTGGGGATATTTATGGAGGAAGTAGGGCACAGGGTATGATTTTTGGAAGGAGGAGGAAAGGTGAGGTAACTGATGTTCTGAGCCTGTACATTTGGGTTACATGTTTCTGTGTATTTAAAATGTAGCCACTCGGCATGTGAGAGTGATTTCCCGTCGTCTGAGGTCAATAAGCCACCATCAGACACCTGCCCAGGGACTGTTTTAGGGTTGATGACCCCAACTAGCTGCCTAGCACTGGGCCAGATCCAAGTTTCCATAGGCAAGTGGGCTGTGTGGCGCTGGAAAGGAATGCAATCAAAGAGAAAAAAAGAAGGAAAATAACTAAAGCGAGCTTAATTAATGAAGGCAGTTTATAAGCACAGGGGTTTTAACAAGCTGTTCCTTAGATTATCTCTTATTCTGTAAGACAAGCTCAAGAATTTCTGTTAGCTTATCACCTTCTGTTAACTCTATGCGGCATGGCTTCAGGCATAGGGTAGCAAAATTTGCCACCTCAAGTATCTTTCTGTCAGGCAGATTGTTTTGAGATAAAAGCAATCAAGGCCTCAAGAGTCAGGGCATCTTTCTTTTGACCTCCCCATTCTGGCTCAGACGCTAAAGAATGTGCCTGCAGTGCAGGAGACCCGGGTTGGGAAGATTCCTTAGAGAAGGGAATGGCAACCCACTCCAGTTCTCTTGCCTGGAGAATTCCATGGACAGAGGAGCCTGGTGGGCTACAGTCCATGGGGTCACAAGGAGTCAGACAGGACTGAACGACTAATACTTTCATTCTTTTCACAGACTGAATAATTTGATGAAGGGCCTGTTCTTTATCTTGTTTCTTCAAACAAACATTTTGTTTACCAAATATTTGCTCTTTCACCACTTGAATTCTCTCCCCTTTGAAGCCCCAAACCCCTATTTCCAACAACCTCTTTTGTCTTTGGCTGAAGACAGAGCTTAAGGTGAGGGCTCCTGGCAAGTTGGCAAGTTAGCTCGGTTTTCGTGGGTCTCTCTCCTGTATACATGTCACTAAACTTTTGTTTGATTTTCTCCTGTTAATCTGTCTCATGTCAATTTAATTCTCAGACCACTCAGAAGGACCTAGAAGGGTAGCTGCTGCTGTTGCTGCTAAGTCGCTTCAGTCATGTCTGACTCTGTGCAACCCCATAGACGGCAGCCCACCAGGCTCCCCCGTCCCTGGGATTCTCCAGGCAAGAACACTGGAGTGCGTTGCCATTTCCTTCTCCAGTGCACGAAAGTGAAAAGTGAAAGTGAAGTCGCTCAGTCGTGTCTGACTCTTAGCGACCCCATTGACTGCAGCCTACCAGGCTCCTCCGTTCATGGGATTTTTCAGGCAAGAGTACTGGAGTGGGGTGCCATTGCCTTCTCCATAGAAGGGTAGAGGAAAGGCTTTTCCTACCTAACAGTAACAACGCCATAAACTTTTCTGTCAAGTTTTCATTAGTTTATATTCTATTAATGCCCTTTCCTCTCATTTTTTTCTTTGTGTTGCCCAAGTTCTGATAACTCTGCTGCCAAATGGCTAAGCAGAAAAAAAATAAAGTTCAAGTTAAGAACTTTTCTGTGTTTTAAGATCTCTGGTGAAAGAGGGGGAAAGGTTGTCTATTTGCTAACATGTGGGATTTCTAAAATTTTACCCTTGTATGCCTGCTGCCTCATTAGAGGAAGCTGGTATTTATCAATATACTACTCAGCCAAACTAACCTCCCTAGGCTACAAAAGGTTACAATCAAACGTGATTATCCATTGCCAAGCTACTTTTCAGCTACCTGCTCATAAAATCAAAGAGAATTTTTATTGAACCCAGAGATTACCCTTTCAGGGGAAAATGGTCCCTGAAACCATCTTATAAGAGTGAGTCAGACTGCTTTGTTTATCTCCAAGGTCTCAATCAACTAACAAACATTTGCCCAACTTCTACTCAGAATATTTGCACCAAGAGTTCTGATAAATCCAAGCACAGTTTACACATGACTAGTCTGTCCCCTTGGACTTCTAGGCGTGTCTCTTCCCAAACCTACCAAATCCTCAAATAACTTTAGGAACCTTCTCCAGAGCTGAACATCAACATCAACTTTGTCTCCAGAATGAGGAATACTACTGTGGTAAAAATCCACTGATGACTTGTAACAGACAGTTTGAATTGCTCATCTACTGAAGTATTCCCCAAGAATCAGTCACACTTGTCCACCAGAGCCAAGATGAGCTCATTCGTTGTTTTTTGTTTTGTTTGTTTGCTTTTCATATTTGGCCACATCTTGTGGCTTGTGCCCTGCCAGGATCAAACTTTCACCCTTGGCAATGAACACACGAGTCCTAACCACTGGACTGCCAGGGAATTCCTGAGATCATTCATGTTAAGCCTACTTCCGTTATGGCTTGTAAGGGTAGCTCATAATATTCTGGTTTTACAAACTGAGACCCAAGTGAGTGACTTCCTCTTCACTGTCAAACCCCGCTAGATCAACAAGTCAAACCCAAATGTGAGGTTTTCCCTACATTGAGAAACAGTAATAAAAGAAATGGTGTCCTGATTCTATCAAAATAATCTGAGTTGTGTGGTGCCTGCTTGAGGGTGAATAGTGTAGCTTTCCAATAAATAGATACACACAATCAAGCTTTTAGACTAACACAATCAAGCTTTTTAGACTAGTAATCAGAGCATACAAAATAAAATCATGAAACAGACTGGCAAAAAGTTAAAAGTGTAACAAAAGCAAATTTTGGCTAAGACACATACTTGTAACTGGAGTCTAAATTGTTATACACACCTGGAAAACAAGTTGACATTATCTTGACATTATAAATGACCTATGACCCAGAAATTTCACTCTTAGGTATATACCTTAAAGACACTGTTGAACTTGAGAATCTAAAGACATGTACAAACATGATTATAACATCATTGCTTTTAATAATAAATACTGGAGACAGCCTAAATACGCAACAGTAGTGGAAAAGATTTAGAAGGGGAATGGAATGGTTATACAATAAAGAGTTTACAGCTGTTAAGATAAAGGAGCTACAATTAAACCTATCAAAAAATGTACATTTCAAATATAAGATGTTGAAAAAATCATCAAAACAATAATACACTATTCTGTACCATTTTTATACATTCTGAAAACATGCAATATTGAATACATATTATTTAGGGAAGTTTTCATATAAAGCAACACATTTTTTAAAAAGCCAGGGGATGATCGGTACAAAACTCACAATAGTGGTTATCTCTGAGGTCAGAAAACGGCAGATGCAGTATAGCAGAAAAAAACCCAGGCTATCGAGGCAGACTGCTTCCTCTTTAGCCATGGTATGGTTTCTTTCTTCATACTTTTCATGTGTTATATATTAATTGCTTGCTCTCTTGTGTTCATGGAATAGTCCTCAATCATATTTTTAAATAAAGTGTTAACTAGAAGATAGATGGGGTAAGGAACTATTGCTTTTAATCAGAAGCTATTACATACTATTTTAAAAAGGATACATATTTTATATTCACATGAACAAATAAAACTTTCAGAATTTTCCTCCAAAATAGTGTGTATGTGTCAGAAGGTTGGGGGGTGGGCAGGGATATTACAGCAACTTTGTAGGCCCTGAAATAAAATTATCTCCATGATATATTTTATCCCATTTGAATATAAATTTTTTAAAGTATATGTGTGTGTGTGTATATATATATATTTCTTAGAGTATGAAAAGAACATTTCTAGGATCCATGAGAAAGAAAATTTGTAAGAATCTAAAGCAGTTGTCTCCTCTGACAGGCAGATTCCCTTTTCATTTTATTGTATAATTTCTTGTATTTTCATTTAACTTTACTGTTTAATTAACTAATTTAATTACTCAATGCTATATGAGCTTCGGGGCTTCCCTGTAGCTCAGACAGTAAAGAATCTGCTTGCAGTGCAGGAGACCTGGGTTCCAAACCTGAGTCGGTAAGATCCCCTGGAGAAGGGAATGGCAATTCACTTCAGTATTCTTGCCTGGAGATCTCCACGGAGAGAGGAGCCACAGTCCATGCGGTCGCAAAGTGTCGGACACGACTGAGCGCCTAACATGCTTTCTGATTAAATTACTTTTTGAATGAGGGCAGGAGGTGGGAGAAGAGGCTGAGGCAGGGAGGCCTCCTGGAGACGGTAGCAAGGGCCGCAGCGCCCCCGCCATCCGCTCTGTGAGCGCGGACCCCCTCCCGCATCTCCGTCGGGCCCCCCCCCCCCGCCCCAGGGCCCGGCCGCCACGTGGGCCGGGAGGCGGGCGGTGGGCGGAGACGAGCCCCGGCCGCCCCGCCCCGCGCACCTGGCCGGTTGCCGTGGCAGCAGGCCTCTCCCGCTCGGCGGGACCTCACAATCGGCGGGGGCCGCCAGCCCCTCCCCCGCCCCCCGCGGAGACCTGGCCGCGCGCTCGCCCTCGGCGGGTCCTGAGCCCACGGACACACACACTCGCTGCCCCGCTGCCCCGCGCGCCTGCTAGCCTGCTCTGCCCAAAGGGACACCATTCACGACTGGCCGCCCAAGCCGGGCTGGGGGAGCCGGGGTCGCGTCTGGGACCCGCGCCCAAACCCGCCCCCTCGAGAGGAGGCGCGTCGGGGCGATGACACCCTTGGCTCCTGATCCTCGGGGCGACTAAGAGGTGAGCTCGCTCGGCACCGTCGTCCCTGTCACCTGGACTTTCTTTTGAAATTACATCATACCCTCCCTCCCTTCTAGATTTTTCTGAGACTTAAAATTGTAGGGGACAGTAAAGAACACCCGAAATGTAAACCTTGGCTTATGGATGAGCTGAAACCCACAGATGTTTGATTTGTTCATGGCCAGCCTATGTGGAGAGACTTGGCTAAATTCTTTACAAAGCTGATCTCATGTCTGCTTCACGCAGTCCGTAAAGTATGCAGTATTCTTATCCCCATTTCACAGATGAAGAGACCAAGGCACAAACTAGGTAGGTGACTTGTCAAGGTTTATTCAACTCCTTTGTATAGATAATTGTTGCAAAGGAGGAGGAAGTACAAGGGGGGGGGGCGGGCAACAGATCTGGTTTCCAATGGTACACCCTTTTCACTACCTCTCCTCTTTCTTACCAATCACTCTTGCCTCATAGGCTCCTTTGAGAAGTTCATGAGCTCTGTGGATCTCTCCCTACAAGGGAAAAATGCACCTGGACACACACAGCCTGTAGATTTCCATATGATTCAGAATATCCAGACTCCAAACATGAACTTCAATTTGAGGAATTCCATTATTTCCACTACCTTTTGAGATTGTCCACAGGGATGTTTAGATAGGGGTTTGCCAAGATGTTCCAGGGCCACACATACGTACTGAGATGTGTGCGGATGTTGTGACCCTCCTGAGGATCAGAGATGCTGTACAATCTACGAGCAACCCAGGACTAAGAGGGCAGGATTTCTGTTTCCCCCAAGGGGGTCAGTCTTATCAGTTGGTAGCGAAGAGCACTACACAAGGCATTTGCTCTCTCCTCAGCATCTCCAAGCTTTCGCCAAGAGATGCAAGCCATAAAACTGACCTATGGGCTGCTTAATTCATCCTTGTATTTTAATTGGACAAGGCCATATGCTGCTAGTTATTTGTAGGGGCATTGCACTCAGAGACAACCCTGAAGCTTGTCTCTATCCTCACAAATGAGGTTGCATCAACTCAGTGTAAGCAATAAGCTTTAGAGGAGCATTTTATCCTATTCTGTATGTGATGTATGTATGAGGTAAGACAACCCTGCACCTAACCAGAAAAGACTAATAATAATGCAACAAGCCTTAAATGCCAGCGAAAATAAATGTCACCAAGCCAAGCCTCAAAGGCCAAGAGGATGAGTTCTCAAGCAGCTTGGGACTTAATCGGAGCCTATTTATACACATGGTGCTAACAAACTGCCTCATCAATTCCTAGTCCATCACACATTGTAAACAGATTAGAAGGGAACAGAGGGGCTACAGCAAGCAGAACATTAAAGCCACATGCCACGTGATAGCTGATGTTTTCCACAGCAAAAGAGGAGGCACAAAGTATAAACAGCAGGCAGGAGAGGAGGAAGAAAGGAAGGGCCCCAGCACAAATCTGATTGTGGTGGTCGCTTACTGGAACACCTTCCTCCTTACCCTCACCCGGTCGTGGGCTGACTGCACCTGCCAAAAACCTCATCATTCCCATGCACCAGGCTCAGATCTCTGCCTGAATAAGGTTTCCCATCCCCTTGTGAAGTCTAACTCAGCATGTTCAAAGCCTAGCCGTCTATACTCCCTAACCAATCTGGATCCTATCCTGAGTACTCCCTCTCAGACGCAGGTTGCTCAAACCAGAAACTTAGGTGTTTTCTTTGTTTCTTCCACTCAAGCTTTTAACCTTCAGTCATCATTTATTGAGCAAATATTTATTGACTGCCTCATAGAAGTCAGGTTCTGGGTGATGGAGAGACAATGATAATCAAAATATAAAGCTTCTATGCCATTAACACTGGCTACTAGTGGGAGAGACAAACAGTACATAAATTGAATATATCTATATTTTAAGGTCTCTAGATGTTATATATATATATAAATGTTTTACTTAATATTGTGAAGAAAATAAACCAAAAGGATGATGTAACATTGTGGCTGCAATTTGAGTGGTGAGAATGCCAGCCAACAGAAATTCTGAGCAAAGAACACTGTAGGCAGAGGGAACAAGATGTTCCAGGGGCCGGAAGTGAAGAGAAGTAGAAGTCCCTCAGTCATGTCTGATTCTTTACAACCCCACAGACTGCAGCTCACCAAGCTTCCCTGTCCTTCACTACCTCCCAGAGTTTGTTTAAACTCATGTCCATTGAGTCGGTGATGCCATCCAGTCATCTCATCCTCTGTCATCCCCTTCTCCACCTGCCTTCTATCTTTCCCAGCATTAGGGTCTTGTCCAGTGAGTCGGCTCTTCACATCAGGTGGCCAGAGTATTGGAGCTTCAACTTCAGCATCAGTTCTCCCAATGAATATTCAAAGTTGATTTTCTGTAGGATTGACTGGTTTGATCTCCTTGCTGTCCAAGGGGTTCTCAAGAGTCTTCTTCAACACCCTAGTATGAAAGCATCAGTTCTTCAGTGCTCAACCTTCTTTATGGTCCAACTCTCATATCCATACATGACTGCTGGAAAAACCATAGCTTGGACTGTATAACCTTTGGTGGCAAAGTAATGTCTCTTCTTTATAATGTGCTGTCTAGGTTGATCATAGCTTTTCTTCCAAGGAGCAAGAGTCTTTTAATTTCATACCTAACAATTACACTCATTTCACAGGCTTGGTAAGGTCATGCTCAAAGTCCTCCAAGCTAGGCTTCAACCACACGTGAGCCAAGAAATTTCAGATGTACAAGCTGGATTTAGAAAAGGCAGAGGAACCAGAGATCAAATTGCCAATATCCAATGGATCATAGATAAAGCAAGAGAATTACAGAAAAACATCTACTTATGCTTCATTGACTACCTTCAAGCCTTTGACTGTGTGGATCACAACTGTGGAAAATTCTGAAAGAGATGGAAAACCAGACCACCTTACCTCCTTCCTGCAAAACCTGTTTGCAGGTCAAGAAGCAACAGTTAGAATGGGACATGGAATGACAGACTGGTTCAAAATGGAGAAAGGAGTACATATTGTCACCCTGCTCATTTAACTTACATGCAGAGTATATCATATGAAATACTGGGCTGGATGAAGCACAAGCTGGAATCAAGATTGCAGGGAGAAATATCAATAACTTCAGATATGCAGATGACACCACCGTTACGGCAGAAAGTGAAAAGGAACTAAATCTCTTGATGAAGGTGAAAGAGGTGAGTGAAGAACCTGGCTTAAAACTCAACATTAAAAAAACTAAGATCATGGTATCTGGTCCCATCACTTCATGGCAAATAGATGGGGAAACAATGGAAACAGTGACGGATTTTTTTTTTTTTTTGAGTCCCAAAATCACAGCAGATGGTGACTGCAGCCATGAAATTAAAAGACACTTGCTCCTCAGAAGAAAAGCTATGACACACCTAGATGGTGTATTAAAAAGCAGAGACATTACTTTGCCAACAAAGGTCCATCTAGTCAAAGCTATGGTTTTTCCAGTAGTCATGAATGGATGTGAGAGTTGGACTGTGAAGAAGGCTGAATGCCGAAGAATTGATGCTTTTGAACTGTGGTGTTGTTGAACTGTGGTGTGTGGACTCTTGAGAATCCCTTGGACTGCAAGGAGATCCAACAAGTCCATCCTAAAGGAGATCAGTCCTGAATATTCATTGTAAGGACTGATGCTGAAACTGAAGCTCCAATACTTTAGCCACCTGGTGTGAAGAGTCGACTCACTGGAAAAGATCCTGATGCTGGGAAAGATAGAAGGCAGGTGGAGAAAGCGACAACAGAGGACAAGTTGGTTGGATGGCATCACCGACTCAATGGACATGAGTTTGAGCAAGCTCTAGGAGATGGGGAAGGATTGGGAAGTCTGGCATGCTGCGGTCTGTGGGATCACAAAACTTTGGACACGAGCAATGGAACAACAACAACATGGTCTACTACTTGACTCAAAATGTTGTGTTTTGGAATTGAATAAGCAATAAGAGATAAATTATGTATTAAAAGGCTCATTGCAACTTAGTGGGATTATTTATGAAAATTTACAGTTGTGTCTCAATCATTTACCTGCCTCATTCCCACATAAGATAAAATAGGAATCATCCATCACATCTTTGGTATTTCACAGAGCTCAAGAGATTCCTGTTTATAATGAGCAGCTCACATTTCTACACAATCTTTATAGCATTTTTAAACTGCTGAAATCTGTGTGTTCTCTACACTGTGAGAGACGTACTGATAACAGAGCATTATAGAGGGGGCTAGGCAGTTTAGTTGACCTCACCTTCTTCATGGGTAAACAGTAAGGCTATATCAAAGAGGGATGAATAAATGAAATAATAAGAAAACTGCATATCCAGTTTACTTTATGATGGGAGATTTGTTTTGAAATATTTTAACATTATGCTAGCTGAGTATTTTTGTGCTTATGTGTAATTTCTGCTTTCATGAAATTAGTTGCACTAAATTATGGTAATAATGTTTCATAAGAAACAGCATCTCTTCTTAGGGAAGCCTTAGAATACTGTTAAGTCAAAGTCAAGATGAAAAAAAATAACTCTGAATTCTATGTTTTATTTTGATTTTTGCTGCTGTAGTTTTTGGTTTGACCCACAAAGGCATTTGCAAGAAGCTGGTCAAATATGGCTTTAGCAGATAAGAGACTTGAGAACCTGCAGATCTACAAAGTTCTTCAGTGTGTTCGGAACAAAGACAAGAAGCAGATAGAGAAGTTGATCAGGCTCGGATATCCTGAACTCATCAATTTCACAGACCCGGTCAATGGAAACAGTGCTCTGCACTTAGCCTCAGTTTCCAATGACATCGACATGGTCAGCTTTCTCCTGAGCCTTGGTGCTCACCCTGATGTGCAAGACAAAATGGGCTGTACTCCGACTATGAGGGCTGCAGAACTGGGCCATGAATTGTCCATGGAAATATTAGCCAAAGCAAAAGCTGATATGACTATTGTTGATAACGAAGGAAAAGGTAAAAACTCTTAGCATTCTATCTAGTAAATGCAATTTGATTTGCATTTTTTCTTATGAACTTTAGAAGTCAATATAATGCATTGTTTGCTTTCAGACTTTAGAAGGGAGTTACTCATGGCATGTAGTAGTGAGAGGCTATATTCTCACTCTTACATCTTCCCATACTTTGAAAGCAGTGTAGGTATTTCTTAGGAAAACCAGTTCTGAGAACTTTCTCATTGAGAAAAAATATTAGAATTAATCTTTTTTTTAATGTGGAGAACTTTCAACATGACACACTGATATTTCCATAATCATAATCACTTATTATAAACTATAAAATCCATTTAGAATTTGACATGTTAGAACCTCAAGTAATACTTGAGCTAGGGTTTTGCTCTCAAGAGAAAGTAGTTGCATTTGGGAACTTGAAGAACTAAGGCTGATTCTGACATAAGCTCCAACTTTCTATTAGTTGTTTTAAAAATGTATTTGGAAATATGACTTAATCATAGAAATATGTCATGTCTGTGATTGATTATTCAGGTGAGACAACACTGTCTCACTCTTTTTCCCTACCAAATCCCATCTTAAGACCACGATCTGGGAGCTTCTTGTTCAAATAACTCAAGGTTCTGGGAGGAGGTGATGCAGCCTTATGAAAATTACCACCAGGCTGAATATAAACTGGTAGATTTAATCAGTGGTTCCAAAAGAATTTCTTCAAGTACAAAGCCGTTAACATCAGTCCCACATTAGAGAAATGAATCCCATTTTATACCATTAATTAATGTTTTCTGACAGGAACAGAATCTGCTTTCATAACTCTCTGTGGACATGGTATTTGATACGTGACTTGCTTGCTTATCAAAGAGAAGAGGACAAAGAAAACAACTATTCAATTATTTAATGCATACATGAGTCAAATGTATTTTTTGTTTTTATTAAAAAAAAAACAGAAGCCTTTCAAAGCCCTATACAACAGTAGTCCCCAATATTTTTGGCACCAGGGACTGATTTCATGGAAGACCATTTTTCTGTATACTGGGGAGGTGGGAGAATGGTGCAAGTGATGCTTTCATGGTATAAAACAAATGACAGTTCTACGGAGCATCTAGATAAATGTAAACTGGATAAACTCTACCATTAAAATAAAAATACATGAAATGCAAATTTAAAAATGAGAGTTACTCAAACAATTAAAAATAGAAAGATGGTCAGGGACATGTTGAAAATGTACAATCAAAGACAGAGAAGTCGTAGCAGGCAAAAGTGAACCAAAACAACAACAACGACAACAACAAAATCTGGAATTGTCGCATTGTTGTTGTGTTGGTTCACTCTTGCCTGCTATGACTTCTCTGTCTTTGATTTTCAACATATCCTTGACCGTCTTTCTGTTTTTAACTGTTTGAGCAACTATTTCAGATACATGTTTATATGAAATATATTTCAGTTTTGATTTTCACATAAACTGTATTTTTATTTTAATGGTAGAGTTTATCCAATTTACATCTATCTAGATGCTCCACAGAACTGTCATTTATTTTATTCTATAAAAGCATAATATATTTAATTTATATAAATACACAGATAAATACATATAAAAATAATTTTCTCTATGGTCCGTATGATCTTTGTTTTGTTATATGTGTGTATATCTTCCTTCTCATATTTTCTAAAATTAATGGTCTGTTTCTAGTTATTTTAATGGCTAACTTGACAGCTTTACATATACATAAACCTCTGTTTATCAAATCAGCACTCTAAACAGTATTCATTGATATTTTTCTATGAAAGATGAGATTGGTACAAGAATTCTTCCTGTCACCTCCCTTCCAGTATCTAATTTTAGTAAATTATAATCATTTTAGTTCTTTCAATGATTCTTTTCATATATTTTGTCTGCTTTTAATAATATCTCAAAACTCCAGCAATAAAAGATAAAGAAAAGTGAATGTTTAAACTCTCTTTCCTCTGTTGCATACAAGTCTTGTTAAATTTCCTTATTATTTCTACATTATTGTGAACTACAGTTTTCTTTTCTGTATCTAGAATCCCCAAAGTGATTGAGCTTTGATTCAGTGATTGAAGGGATCCAGCATCTATCATGGGTCTTTTAGTCACATATTCCCTGTTGATCTCCTGTTAGAATCCTTTTTGTCATTGAGTAGTTTAGCTTACTCCTTTGGGCTTATATACTTTGATTTCTTGCATCTTTAAATTTATATGTTCATCTCTTTTATATGTGAACAGTTGCTTGACTGAGTATTAAGAATTCCCTGTTTTCTTTACCAAGTGACATTGTAAAACTCCTTTGCTTATATTCTAGCACGGAAAGTCGCTATGCCAAAGTCTGTCTTGCAGCCAAACTTGACATTTCCTCTTTAGAGATGGCTTGAATTTTTAACTGGCTGCTCACAGGACACCTTCTTTATCTAGTTTTGTCTAGGCACATATTATGCTACTGCTAAGTCGCTTCAGTCGTATCCAACTCTATGCGGCCCCGTAGACAGCAGCCCACCAGGCTCCCCCGTCCCTGGGATTCTCCAGGCAAGAGCACTGGAGAGGGTTGCCATTTCCTTCTCCGATGCATGAAAGTGAAAAGTGAAAGTGAAGTCGCTCAGTCGTGTCCGACTCTTCGTGACCCCATGGACCGCAGCCCACCAGGCTCCTCTGTCCATGGGATTTTCCAGGCAAGAGTACTGGAGTGGGGTGCCATTGCCTTCTCCGAGGCACATATTATGGATTGTTTCTAATCAGTTTTTCCTGAGCTCCAACATATTTGTGTTAGATCTAGGTTTTTACTTCAAGAGGGTTTTCCTTTATTATATCTCTCCATTTTTCTGTTCCATTTGGTCTTTTACTGAATGCCAGTTACATACATGTTAAATATTATTTGCCTTTCTAGACCATTTAAACTCTTGGATTTTTTTCAAGTTCTTTCCACTTTTTCCTTCATGTCCCTGCCTATGGTTTTGGCAATGTCTGCTCTCCTTTTCCCTGCTTCCATGTGACTTTCATGTCTTTAGTGGTTTTAGTTTTCTCTACCATTTCTTTTATAAGATATACTTGCTCAAATTCATCTTTTCCTTCTATTTATCTTTTTGGTTTGGTTTGTTATCAGTAATGGATCAGTCAGTAATTTTCATGTGGTATAGTTATTTAAGTTTACAATTTTTGCCTGGTGTTTGTCAGCTTCCTTTCCTTTTCTTTCAGTAACTTTTTTCATAGATCGCATGCTGGTTTTTTATTGGTTACTGTTCCTATTTGAATGAAGTCTGTTTTTAGAGTGAAGTCATTACAAAGTCAGTTTGGAGTTTGTCTGCTGTTGACTTGAGTGTCTTAAGAAAATTCTGACCGGGGTTTATAAACAGTACCCCTGTCTGTAGTACATTTTTAACATGGATTATGTTGAGGGTCTGTATGTCACGGATACCAGATATGAGAAGTTAGCATTTTTCTCTTTGCAGTGCTACTTTTTCTTCTGTGCAACTGCATAGGCAGCCTGCTCCCTGTAAACGTGGCTGGTGTACGCGTTTCATCATTCAGTACTCCCTCCCTTGCCACTCTGCAGTTTCGAAGGGGGTCCAGGGATCCACCAGTAAGCCTCGGGCACACGCACTCCTGCATATTCTAAGGAGGGCACTGGCGTATAGATTACAGGATGCCAAATACCCACGGTCAACAGGGGCTCACACTCCAGCACTCAGATTCTTCTCAAACAAGATCCTGTCACGTTTTGCTTATGACTGTTTTCTAGCTCTTATCAGAGGTTGGGGTTCCTTTTTGGTTTCTCTGTCTTGGTGTTTCAGTTGCTTTCAGAGAGAAAACCAAGGCATAAATGCCTTTGCTCTGTCTCACCTTCAACTCGCTAATTATGAATTTTAAAATTATTCTTTGTTCCTTCCTATCTGATTCAAATGTAGAGAGACTACTAGTTAACTGTTCTTTGGGGATTCTATTTTCCTGCAGGTGTTTTGTTTTACTGCATTCTGCCTACCAAGCGGCATTATCGGTGTGCACTGATTGCCTTGGAACATGGTGCGGATGTCAACAACTCTACCTGTGAAGGAAAGCCAATATTCCTTAGAGCTTGTGAAGAAGCACATGATGTTAAGGATGTGTGCCTGACGTTTTTGGAAAAAGGAGCCAATCCAAATGCTATCAACGCAGTAAGACTATTTCTGTGATTATGAATATTCCTTTTTTTCAATTACAGAATCCTGTTATTGTATTGTTCCACTTGAATATGGTCAAATTATCCTGTTAGCTTATAGACTTTTCATTTCTGTTCAAAGTGCTTTAAAATTATAGACTTTCATTATCTTAATATAGCACGGCCATGATTCTATGGTCTGTTTCCTAATTATGTTTGAAAAATTGGTATTTATTATGTACAATATTAAAAGATCATTACAGGAAATAGAAAAGATATTCCTGATGCTTAATAAAAATTTATCATCTAAAGAAAATATGTAGTTCTGCTGTTTCCCTTAATTATTTTGCTCCCTCTACTCACTTGGCTAATTTTATTGAGTTTTCTTTTAATTGTCATTTCCCGACAATAAAAACAGATTTTCTTCTCATTAGAAAACACCTGTAGCCTAAGTTAGCGAATGTTTTACCCTCTCTTCTCCCTTTTTGCTCTACTCTCTTGGCAAGAAACAGCACTTTTTAGCATGGTGTTCTCATACGAAAATCTGGTGTGACCTTGACTCTGATTATAGAATTCTACATTTTGGACACTGACCCATTTTACTGACTTCATGTTTCCTGTTTGTTACATGAAACCAATAAAACTGTACAAAACTGACAATGTCAGTGTAACTCTAAGGCCAGATGGATTTAGACCATATTTATACTGAACGTGTCATGTAGTATAACAGGGATAAACAGCATCTGGTCTGTTTCCTGTCCAGTCCACAGGTCGCACGGCTTTAATGGAAGCATCGAGAGAGGGAGTCACAGAACTAGTCCGAGGGATACTGGAAAGAGGAGGGGACGTGAATGCATTTGACAATGACAGACACCATGCCGCACACTTTGCTGCCAAAGGAGGCTTTTTTGATGTAATAATCTACTCTATTCTTTAAAATTTGTTGCTAAAAATATTCTCCTTTTCCTCAGCATCTTAAAATATAGTGTAAGTTACACTGATAGATTTTTTTCTGCATTTTGATTTTCCAAAATAATTCCAGAATTGTATTTTATACCAGATATTATCCTTCAAGGCTTATTTTAGCTCTTTATTCAGTTTTGTCTGCTTGCTAATTTACTCTTTTAATATTACTAATAATGTTTTTCTATATTCTTAACTGGGCTTCCCTAGTGGCTCAGACCCTAAAGAATCTGCCTGCAATGTGGGAGACCTGGGTTCGAGCCCTGGGTCAAGAAGATCCCCATAGAAGGAAATAGCAACCTATTCTAGTATTCTTGCCTGGAGAATTCCATGGACAGAGGAGCCTGGCAGACTATAGTCCATGGGGTTGCAAAGAGTCAGGCACAACTGAGGGAATGACACTTTCACTTTTTTCTTTCAGTTATAACAACTGAAAAGTTTTGGCACATGCTACTACCCTATTTTAATGACTCCATTACATAAGAGAATTTTTACAATACAGTATGATCTAATTTGGGGGAGAACAAGACCTAATCTCATCTCCTTGATGTTTAAGTACATCTAATGACTCACCTAAGTTTTTAACTCTTAAGTATTCTGATTATCTGGATATATCAGCCAGAGATAACTCATACATATAGTGATACTGCAGAAACAAACTAGAACTCAATGCTATCCTATTTTAAAAAATTCTGAATTATATCTAAAATTTTTCTGAGTTCTAACATTATCTTTGCTTTTGTCACTGGGTCTCTTACCTGCACTAAAAGTATACATGACAGTAGAAATCACATCTGTCTGGAAAAGCATTTGCTCCCCTGATTTGCCACAGTCTGAGTGTTCTTGCCTGGAGATCCCAGGGACAGGGGAGCCTGGTGGGCTGCCATCTATGGGGTCGCACAGAGTCGGACACGACTGAAGCAACTTGGCAGCAGCAGCAGCAGATGCTTTCTAAAGTTGCCTAAATTTACCAAAATGATAGTGCCCCAGCTGAGTATAGAGTTTTCTACACTCTAGATAGATGGTCCCCAACCTTTTTGGCGCCAGGGACTGCTTTCATGGAAGATAATTTTTCCACAGACTTGTGGGAGGAGCGGGGGGTGGCTGTGGTTTCAAGATAATTCAAGCACTTTACATTTGTTGTGCACTTTATTTCTATTATTGTTACATCAACTCCACCTCAGATCATCAGGCATTAGATCCTGGAGGTTGAGGATCCTTGCTCTAGAACTTCTGACAGTGATGGAAATGTTCTGTATCTGGCTGTATAATATGGTACAATTACAGTACACATGTGGTTTTTGAGTCCTTAAACTATGGCTAGTGGAAGTAAGGAACTGAATTTTTAAAATTTGTTTTCTATTTAATTCATTTCAATTTAATTCAAACTGACCTCTGGATAGCACAGGTCTAGGTCTGAGTTTTCAGCCAGTAAACATACATTCTTATTCCTCTACAATATCCACTATTTATTTTGCAGATATTGAAGCTTCTTTTTGCATACGACGGAGACATGGGGTTGATTGCAATGAATGGCAACACACCACTTCATTATGCTGCCATGGGTGGTTTTACAGATTGCTGTAAATATATAGCTCAGCGAGGTAAATGGTCTACCAATTTCATGTCTAAAGAACTTAACGATTTTCCCACATTGTAGATGAGCAGAGAATTTCAGTGTGTCAACATCAGATGCTTATCTCACATAAATACGTAGAAAGAAAATTTAATTTTTTTCTTATTTACCTTCTGTTAAATCATATATCTCATCTAGAAAGTAATAAAAATTCATTTCTCAAGTATTTTTAGATTATTATTAAAAATCTAAAGAGAATTATTTATGAGTCAACCAATTACTACAATGCTTATTTTTTAAAATGTAAATATCAATCTAAAATGGAGAAGGAAATGGCAACCCACTCCAGTATTCTTGCCTGGAGAATCCCGTGGACAGAGGAGCCTGGTGGGCTGCCATCTTTGAAGTCACACAGAGTCGGACACGACTGAAGCGACTTAGCATGCATGCAAGCATTGGAGAAGGAAATGGCAACCCACTCTAGTATTCTTGCCTGGAGAATCTCAGGGACAGAGGAGCCTGGTGAGCTGCCGTCTAAGGGGTCACACAGAGTTGGACACAACTGAAGCGACTTAGCAGCAGCAGTCTGAATTCTCAATTATTTTATTTTTGAAAATATACTATCATGTCAAGTGCAAAGATAACATTTTGGGTAATTTTAAATTATGGGGGAAATATTTGGGGGAGAAGCATTAAATAAAATGAAAACTTTAATGGAACATTTGAGATATAAGTAATATTTATTACTTTAGATTTTCCTGTATATTTTAAGTAACTGTTAATTTGAGAATATAAACTATGTTATGTATGTTGTATGTGCTCAGTCGCTCAATCGTGAGATGCTATGGACAGTAGCCTGCCAGGCTCCTCTGTCCATGTGATACTTTCCTCTTTCAGGGGATCTCCCCAACTCAGGGATTGAACCTGGGTCTCCTGTGCCTCCCACATTGCAGGCAGATTCTTTAGCACTGAGCCACTGGGGCTTCCTTTATATTATGCATAGCTTAATATATTCCTTAAAATGGGCTTCTCACATGGCTCAGTGGTAAAAAACCCACCTGTCAAGCAGGAGACACAGGTTCGATACCTGCACTGGGCAGATCCCCTGGAAAAGGAAATGGCAATCCACTCCAGCATTCTTGCTGGGAAAATACCTTGATGGCGGGCTACAGTCTATGGGATAACAAAAGAGTCAGACATGACTTAGCATCTAAACAGCAACAATTCCTTAGAATAGTAATATTTTAAAAAATTTTAAATAGCAATATTAGCCAATTAAGTTTAAATATTTTTACTAATTTTGTGTTAATTACATGCCTTAAGGAAATCAGTCCTGAATATTCATTGGAAGGACTGATGTTGAAGCTGAAACTCCAATACTTTGGCCACCTGATGTGAAGAACTGACTCATTTGAAAAGATCCTGATGCTGGAAAAGATTGAAGGCGGGAGGAGAAGGGTGTTGACAGAGGATGAGATGGTTGGATGGCATCACCGACTCAATGGACATGAGTCTGAGTAAACTCTGGGAGTTGGTGATGGACAGGGAGGCCTGGCGTGCTGCAGTCCATGGGGTTGCAAAGAGTCGGACACGACTGAGCGACTGAACTGAACTGAACTGAGTTAAACGTACATTCAAAGTTATTGACTCTTTGTTAGAGAGGGAACTGCATGCTGCTGAATGTTATGGTAGTGACTTATTTTTTTCCAGCTTATGAGAAATAGAAACTTAAAGTTCAGCAGCTCTATAATAGAGCAGAAAAAGTACTTTCATTTTCCTGTCTTCTATGTAGGCACAGAAATTTTGAAGTCACTGGAACCCGAGAGAGCCTATACTCTAACCACTAACATTATAAATAAGACTAATATGCCTGCGTAACTGATGTAGTAACTGATTCACTTTGATTTTTTCTTACCTTATACATAGCTCACATTCTTTCCCCATCCCCCTAAAATAGAGATAATGGAAAATGTACCAAATGCAATTTTTGCCCTCATCAACTGTCTCTGAAGAGACAGGTTTCAAATCTTGTTTCCAAATCTCTCAGCACCAGCAGATTATTCTGACACTTCATTTTTCACGTTGTGTATTTCTGACAACTGGAGATCTGCCCAGATTGAGACAAGCTTCTTCAACTTTAATGTGTTGACTCTTTTCTTATTGGGACAAACATCCCTCAATATATACTCTACCATTTATGTCCTTCTGGGATAAAGTCAGAGAAAGCAAATGAAGATGTACAGGGCCAGAGCTTGCCAAAGGCCTTGCCTGGTGATGCAGAAAAGATTGATCCTCCTGGCAGACTCATAAGACTAGACTGTTTCTGAAATGAATGTCCGAAAATGTTTTGAGTTTCCCAGCATCTTTGGAAGTACAGCTGCTTCGCCAGGTGCTCTGTGGGTGGCCCAGTTCCACAGGAGAATGCTATCAGTTATGTTTCCACCTTTAGAAGCCTGGATCTAAGCGAGTCAGAGCAACTGGAAACCATTAGCCACGAAATGCTCATTTCTGAGTAAACTCCCTGGATGTAGCCTCTTCTATCCTTAAATATGAAGGCTGGATTCTTTTCCCACTACTTCCGACTACTACTTCCTCAATACGCTCCACTTTTGTTCCTGATCTTGTCCCTGGAGTAATTTACACCTCCCTGTAGGCAGTGTGAGGCCATGTCCAGGGGAGTGGAGGGGAGGTTGGATTAGCTCTCCTGAAGCCCCTGTGGAGGGATCTCCTGACGGGGCTTTTGACAGCAGTCAGCCGAAAGGCACGTATCTCGGCAACAGAGGAGCATACGTCACAGAGGGCATGAATCAGTCTGTATTTACTAACGATAAAAGAGAAGACAAAAGTCAAAAGGACAGGAAAGTGGCTTCATGTCTTTAAGCTGGGATGTGGGGGTCTTTATTCCACACAAAATTGCTAACTGGGAGGAAACTAGGAGAAGAAGGCGGCAAGATAAAGCAACTTTAAAACCCTTTGATCCTTGGTGCTGGGGTGAATACAGGAGTGAATTGGGAGATGGCAGATAAACCCCAGACATCCCGAGTAAGTGAAAAAGCTAAGTAAAAGTAGCATACTCAAGATGACTATGGAATTACACTATTGAGTTATTATACTGTGGAGACAAGGCTCAGGTCCTTTTCCCAATAAGTCACACTATTCTTCAAACTGTCCGATATAAAAATTGTAGAATTTTTTTGTCCCAAGTACCCTTTTTGAGTTTTCCTATCACTAGTAAATATACCAGCCTTCAAATAAAGTTTTAATTTTTGACAATGCCAGGACTATTAAGGCTGAAATCATTTTTCTTTTTGATAAGGAATAAAATTATAAAGTGTTAGAGGGGGATGTTGTATTTTCTCATGCAGCTGCCTTTACATTTTGGATGCTAGAGATACTGATTGCTAGAGAATCTTTTTTGATTATGTGATATTGGCAAGGCAACAAAAGAGCCTCATAGATTCAAAACACTAGAACGAATATCTTCATAGTCTGACTTATAATGGGTTTTTAGTGTCTCAAGACACTTATTACAGACAACACAGCCTTCTTGATACCACTAAGTAGACTCCCTGATGCATTCAGAAAAGCTTATTTATTTGGAGAATGCTTACATATAATGTTGGTCTCATCATTTTAAGTCAGAGACTAAAAAAGGAAAATGAATTTTAATGCCTAATTGCACAACTCTTACACTGGAATTCTTTCAGATTTGATGAGCAGATTACTTTTACAGGCTGTTCATATGACCTTACTGCAAAACAGCAGGTAAATATAAATTACATGAATTTCATGGAGAATACAGATAAAACATAGTTTAAGATTTTACACAGATTGACAGTCATAATCGTTCAAAAGAAGCAAGAGTCAGTTAGCATCTTAGATGCCTAAAGTCCTCCTTAAGCTGCCTAAAGTCCTCCTTAAGCTGTTTGAATCCAGGTTCTTTCCAAATTTAAATGTCATCTTTACTCTTTCCCACTTGGCATGAAGACTCTTTAGCAAGTATTCTAATATGATATTTGTTTCAAATATCTACAGAAATTGATTTCTTAATCCGTAGGGGATAGATACTATTCACTGGAAAAATATCTTCCTCAAAATTCACCAAACTGAAGCTCACAGAAAGAAAACAATTATAGCTTAAGTTTTTGTGTTCACAGTGTTGTTCAGTCAGTCACTCAGTCGTGTCTGACTCTATGTGACCCACGGACTGCAGCACTCCAGGCTTCCCTGTCTTTCACCATCTCCCAGAGCTTGCTCAGGCTCATGTTCCTTGATTTGGTGATGCCATCCAACCATCTCATCATCTGTCATCCCCTTCTGCCTTCAATCTTCCCCAGTATCAGGGTCTTTTCCAATGAGTCGGCTCTTTGCATCAGGTGGTCAAAGTATTGGGGCTTCAGCTTCATCAGTCCTTCCAATGAATAGTCAAGGTTGGTTTCCTTTAGGATTGACTGGTTTGATCTCCTTGTGGTCCAAGGGACTCTCAAGAATGTTCTCCAACACCACAGTTCAAAAGCATTAATTCTTCAGCGCTCAGCATTCTTTATGATCCAACTCTTACATCCATACATGACTACTGGAAAAACCATAGCTTTGACTAGACAGACTTTTGTTGGCAAAGTAATGTCTCTGCTTTTTAATATGCTGTCTAGATTTGTCATAGCTTTTCTTCCAAGGAGCAAGCATCTTTTGATTTCATGGCTGCAGTCACCATCTGCAGTGATTTTGGAGAAGAAAATAAAGTCTGTCACTGTTTCCATTGTTTCCCAATCTATTTGCCATGAAGTGATGGGACCAGATGCCATGATCTTAGTTTTTTGAATGTTGAATTTTAAGCCAGCTTTTTCACTCTCCTCTTTCACCTTCATCAAGAGGCTCTTTAGATCCTCTTTGTTTTCTGCCATAAGGATGGTATCATCTGCATATCTGAGGTTATTGATATTTCTCCCTACAGTCTTAATTCCAGCTTGTGCTTCATCTAACCCAACATTTTGCATGATGTACTCTGCATATTAGTTAATAATAATTTTTATTTATTAAATTTTTAAAAGTTTTAAATTTATATATGAGTTGAGTGTGCATATGCTCAGTCCTGTCCAACTCTTGTGACCCCACAGACTACAGCCCACCAGGCTCCTCTGTCCATGGAATTTTCTGGGCAAGAATACTGGAACAGGTTGCCATTTCCTTCTCCAGGAGATCTTCCCAACCCAAGGATCCAACCCAAGTCCCTTGCATCTCCTGCACTGGCAGGCAGATTCTTTACCACTGAGCCACAGGGAATCACTTTTATCTTAGAGTATAGCCTATTAACAATGTTATCATAGTTTCAGATGTACTGCAAAGGGACTCAGCCATACATATAAATGTATTATCCATTCTCCCCCAAACTCCCCTCCAACCAGGTTGCTGCATAACCTTGAGCAGAGTAACCATAGGTTAATTCTGTAATTATAATAACTAACTGCTCACCTCTATATACAAATTATTTGGGGACTGACTTTTGATTATTCACTGGAAATTTAAAAATCAACAACAGATGCATGTCATTTGTGAACCCAGGCAGATAACCCAGCACCATTCATAATCATGATGTTTCCTATTTTAGGATGTGACCTAAAATGGAAGAATCTGGAGCATAAAACGCCCAGGAACTTGGCTAAGGAAGGTGGCTTCAAAGGAGCCAGCAAAGAAATACGGCGAGCGGAGCAAATCGCTAATAAACTGGCCAGGCCAGGGGTCAAAAATCCGAATCCGCGCTTGTTCCTGAGACTTCACGATTGGTCAACAGAACACGAGACTTTCCTTCGGGAAGCCTTCTCGTTTGTGGACAGGGGTGATGGGACAGTCACCAAGGAGGACTTTGTGCTGACCCTGGAGGAGAGGCAAGATTTTGTGAACTCAGAGCAGCTGGCTGCTATCGCGCAAATGCACGAAAAAGTCCGGGGTGGAGGGGTCGATATTAACGAGTTCTTTAAAGGGACCAGATATTTAAGTAAGTCTTATGTCTTGGGATCCTTTGGGCCTAAGAAGAAGAAAAAGGGGATGGCCAAAAGAGCCAGAATGGGCAAGTTTGTTTTACCGCTCCCCATCTGTATCATCCCCGACCACGTGTTTCCACGCCGCAGTGACGGTGGGCCGCCCTATTACATGATCGAAACCTACAAGAATGTAACTGATTGCAACCGCTTTAACAGAGATCACCCCCCGGAACATCCCATTCAGGATGACTCTGCTTGGTATATTGATGATCCAGGGAGGGTCTTTTCAAACATTAATTTTGTCACCAAGGCGGGAGACCTGGCTTCTCTGAAAAAGGCTTTTGAGTCAGGAATACCTGTGGATATGAAAGATAATTACTACAAGACACCGCTAATGACTGCATGTGCCACTGGAAACATTGATGCAGTCAAGTTTCTTCTTGAAAAAGGGTATGTCTTTTGGTTGAGTGCAATTTAGATTTTTGGGAGCCTTCACATTTCAAGGAAGTGAAAGGAAGGCTAAGAAACATTCAACTCTAAAATTTAAATAGTGGCAAGAAAGGGCTTCATTCCTGAAGTCTAGACCACAAATAGACCTTATACTGCCAACCAGGCTAATAGGAACATTAAGAGTATGTATAATAATGCCAAAGTGAAAGCTGAGAAGTTTTCACTCTAGGAGTGGAAGAAGCCTTGTGATCGGGTATTCTTGGCCTCCCCAAACAATTTTAATTTGGTCTCAGAGCTTTACCTAGATGATGTGGAGTGCTTTTCATTTTATTTTAAATTAAAAATATTTACTGTGGTCAAAAAAAGCATGTCATCTACCCTCTTAACAAATTTTAAGTGTACGGTGAGATATTGTTAACTACAAACAAAATATTGTAGAGCAGATTTTTAGAATGTATTCATTTTACATGGAGTCATTTTTAAATCTGCTTTTTGTTTTGTTTTGTTTTTGAGGGCATCCCAACAAATCAAGTAATTTGATGGTGGCCATAAAACTAAGTGGGCTTCCCAGGTGGCACTAGTGGAAAAGACCCACCTATCAGTACAGGAGACATAAGAGACCCAGTTGAATCCCTGGGTTGGGAAGATCCCCTGGAGGAGGGCATGGCAACTCACTCCAGTGCTCTTGCCTGGAGAATCCCATGGACAGAGGAGCCTGGCAGACAATGTCCATAGGGTTGCAAAGAGTCAGACATGACTGAAGTGACTTAGCATGCATGTAATGAGTAAATGACTAGGCATGTTTCATCCCCTTTTCCTTGGTTCATTTGTAAATATCTTTAAGATAACAAAGCATGACATTTTATTTAACTTTTTAACCAGAAGCAATTTCTCTGGTTTAAGTCCTTCTTTTTTACCATTCTTGAATAACCTGGTGTAACTTTCTTAACCTTTTTGTGCCTCAGTTTTCTCACTTTAATAATGGGGCTATAATGGAACTCAGCTCACAGAATTTCTTGAAGATTAAATGAGTTAAAATATGTAAAGCACTTAGTAGCCCAGTAGTTGCAGACTTGATAAAAGATATTGTTATTATTACTATAATGTTTAATGTCAAAGAAAGATTTAAGTGTGTTTATTATCAAGTGGTAAAATAAAGCAACTAATGATAATTTGAAGTTTGGGGCAGTGACTTTTAAATAGGACTAAAATTTTATTTTATTTTTATAGTTTCTGAATGATAAATTGCTTTTAACGAAATTGAAAGAATTCACTTTCTTTTTTTGCTTTTTATTTTTTCATTTCATCTTTATTTTGTGTTGGAGCATAGTTGATTTAGAGTGTTGTGCTAGTTTTAGGTGTATTATACACACACATATATCCTTTCTTTTTCATATTCTTTTCCCATATAGATTATTACAGGATATTGAGTACAGTTCCCTATGCTACACAGTAGGTCCTTACTGGTTATCTATTTTATATATAGTAGTATATATTATATACTGATCCCAAACTTCCAATTTATCCATTCTCCTTTGGCAACCAGAAGTTTGTTTTCGAAGTCTATGAGTCTATGAGGAGTACGTCAAGGCTGTATACTGTCACCCTGCTTATTTAACATATATGCAGAGTACATCATGAGAAGTACATCGTGGGCTGGAGGAAGCACAAGCTGGAATCAAGATTGCCGGGAGAAATATCAATAACCTCATATATGCAGATAACTCCACCCTTATGGCAGAAAGTGAAGAAGAACTAAAAATTCTCTGATGAAAGTGAAAGAGGAGAGTAAAAAAGTTGCCTTAAAGCTCAACATTCAGAAAACAAAGATCATGGCATCTGGTCCCATCACTTCATGGCAAATAGATGGGGAAACAGTGGCTGGCTTTATTTTTCTGGGCTCCAAAATCACTGCAGATGGTGACTTCAGCCATGAGATTAAAAGACGCTTACTCCTTGGAAGGAAAGTTATGACCAACCTAGACAGCATATTAAAAAGCAGAGACATTACTTTGCCACCAAAGTCTGTCTAGTCAAGGCTATGGTTTTTCCAGTAGTCATGTATAGATGTAAGAGTTGGACTATAAAGAAAGCTGAGCATTGAAGAATTGATGCTTTTGAACTGTGGTGTTGGAGAAGACTCTTGAGAGTCTGTTAGACTGCAAGAAGATCCAACCAGTCCATCCTAAAGGAGATCAGTCCTAGGTGTTCACTGGAAGGACTGATGTTGAAGCTGAAACTCCAATACTTTGGCCAGCTGATGCGAAGAGCTGACTGGAAAATACCCTGATGCTGGGAAAGATTGAGGGCAGGAGGAGAAGGGAACGGGAGAGGATGAGATGGTTGGATGGCATCACCAACTCGATGGACATGGGTTTGGGTAGACTCTGGGAGTTGTGATGGACAGGGAGGCCTGGCACACTGCAGTTCATGCGGTCGCAAAGAGTCAGACACGACTGAGCAACGGAACTGAACTGATGAGTCTGTTTATGTTTTGTAAATAAGTTCATTTGGACCATTTTTGATACAAAATTTTTGATAGATTTTATTACTTAGAATTTTAACAATGATGGTGCATTTATAAATTCATAACATACAGAGGAAGCAGATACAAAATTAAATCATGTAGCTTTTCTATTTCCTGTCAACTTTGACCTTCACTGGATCCAGTTTTATAATTTTCCCCGATATTAACGTCTAACAAAAATTGTAACCCCTAGGATCCAAGCAGCTTCTAAACTAAACAAAATGTATATATATACACAAAGAAAGTTGACTATCGGATGCAGAACACAGTTTAAGAAAAATTATGGCACAGAGCTTGCTGCTGCTGCTGCTGCTGCTAAGTCACTTCAGTCGTGTGCAACTCTGTGCAACCCCATAGACAGCAGCCCACCAGGCTCCACCGTCCCTGGGATTCTCCAGGCAAGAACACTGGAATGGGTTGTCATTTCCTTCCCAAATCTTTCTTGGTTTACATTTGAACAACTTAATAAAGCTATGAAATCTTAGAATTTTTAGCCTCCAGTGCTTGGATCAACCCATATTTTTAGCTTCTGTATCCATCTCATTTTACAGGGCTAACGTTAATGCAACAGATAATTTTCTGTGGACTCCACTTCATTTTGCATGCCATGCTGGCCAGCAAGATATTGTTGAGCTTCTTGTTAAATCTGGAGCCGTGGTAGATGCCCTCTCACTCAACAACTCAACTCCCTTAAGTAGAGCGATAGAGAGCTGCAGACTGGATACTGTAAAATACCTACTTGACATCGGTGCTAAATTCCAGCTGGAGAATAGGAAAGGTATGAGTTTCATTACAGGTGATCAGGGCTAGAAAAGGAGGATTTATGTTAGATTCCCAAGCCTTCTAAATCTATTCTTACAGGACCACATTTTCCCTTAAGTTACTGTTGCAATCACTGACCTGAGTTAAATGTTATGGAACTTTGTCTTGTACATAGTGCTTCTCGAATCACTAGTGGTAAAGAATCAGTTCTCTGTGTTGGTAATTCATTGTAGACTGAGACTTTTGTAAAATACAATGGAAAATTATTTACTAGAAAGATGAAGAGGAAAAAGAACCCTATGAAATACAAACCCAAGCTTTTTAAAATCTTTGGATTCAAATGACAAAAATTCTATAAAATTGCTATAAAAATGTCTAAACATTTACCCCTGAATTCCTGTACTTACTTCACTGTGAGCCCATACCATTAATATGTAGACTGACATCAGTATGCAGATCACATTTTGAGCCATCACAGTGTTTTAGCTGGCAGTTTCTAATAATTGGCATAGTTTGAAGCCCCTGTAGACTTTAGCTCCCTTCTACAGCTAAACAGTAATTCCTGAAATAAGACTCCTTCTAGGAAGTAAATGGGAAGCCTACTTTATGTCATAAATTTTCTGCATGAAAAAGTAGAGGTGCTTTAAGAGTGGGACTCACTGCTTTTTGATCTGAAGGAGCTTTAATAGCTTTGGCTGCTTCAGGCTGCCTCTGAGCCACAGGTAGTATTGTTAGGCTTGCCTGCGGATGTTACAGGGGTCATAATAGCCAGCCATCTGCATAGAGTACTTGTGACTTCCAGCTTCCCCAGACTTTTTGAATGTACCTCCTTCCGTCACAGGAAGGGGGAAAGCATAAAACTGTCACGCATGGAGGAATGTGCTCACTCTGGGAAGAGAACTAGCACTCAGGTATTCAATGTGCGATCTAGCACTCTTTCCTATCAGACACGCTCAGAATAATTAACAAGAAGAAATGGATTTGCTCGTAAATGACACTTTAAATGATAAAATTGTAGAGCTGGGACCACTTTAGAGAATATCTGAACCGATCTGTGACTTTTATACGTAGCACTGGCTTCATTAATCACCCTTAGTTCCATATGCTTAGAGCTGATGAGCTGAGATTTTGCTACATGGTTTATTATTAATCTGTTTAATGAAACTCTAAATTTATGTTTTAAACAGGGCATAGTGCCATGGATGTTGCAAAAGCTTATGCTGACAGTAGAATAATTGGTTTGATTAAAGAAAAGCTGGATAACTTGCCCAAACCAGCAGAAAATCAGAAACCAAAAGGCAAGCCACCACCCAAAGCAAAGACTGAAGGCCCCGAGATTAAGAAGGAAGAGGTATGAAGAGCAATTGGCCCCTCATGAGTGCCGGGTGGGCTGCAGCACCACTTACTTATTGTCACAGGTCATGGGCAAATAATATGCAGTCCATGTTTCCAGTACCAATAGTTCTAAGAAATACCTAGCAAGAAATTTACTATTACTAAAGAGTCTAAAAGTTGTCATTGCAAACAGAATCCACACAAAAAACAAGTTGGTTGAACCAAACACTGTTAGAATGTTGAAGAAAGGACTTATATTAGAAGTGTACACACATAGACCTGAATTATACAGATTTGATGAGATATCCCAAAAGGGAAGTGTAGGGTAACATTTATGAGAAAAGAAGTAAAACATGATTTTCATTCATTTTGATTTCATAATCTTTCACTATCCACCTTACCACCCAACTCCCAAGGAATTTTTTTATTATGAACCCTAGGATATGTAACTTGGATACTCCTGAAAAATGACTCTAGAAGGCTTTAAACATGCCAGATTGTTCCTGGTAATCTGGAGTGGTTTGGGTCCCTCTAAATTATCAGCAGAAGATTGTTGTTTATGGGGGTTTCCCAGACATCAAGAATTTGTCCTTAGCAGGAAGCTCTAAGTACATTTCTAAGCTAGAAGCTTCTTTTAGGGAAACAGATGGATCCCTCAAGATCTTTGGCTGACACAGGATAGGGGATGAAGTTCAGGAAGGAAAAGTTTTAACATTATCAAATTGGAAATGGTTAGAGGTGATAGGAAGCAAACAGTTGGAGGGATGATCGGCAGACGGTAGAGAGTAGCAAGCATGAAGGAAGAGAGTAAGGATAGCCAGATGTGAAGGAAGATTGATCAGTTACAGCTCCTAACACAGGCACCATTATCATTTTAGTAGCAATACATCCTTCTTATTAATAACGGCCACAGATCAAGGATGGATCTTGAAGACTTTTGTGATCTGTCACTAATACTAATTAAGTTAAACAAGGCAAAAGAGTTATCTCACCCCACCCAAAGTTATAATAATATTCTATTTCATTTCAAATTATAATTTGTATAGTAGCATTTTTTCAACTTCAGAATATTAGAAAGTATACACAGGTTTTTGAAATTGATAGTTGTTTTTTGGGGTTTTGCTCATTTCCAGGAAACACTTTCAGCAATGTACTCTGTACCAGCCATAGTGGAGGACAAGAAGATGCGTAAAGATAATGTAGTTTATCTCAATTCATTGATTACCAGTGGTTACACCAAGAAAGTGGATATCACATTTATCCCACAGAGGGTAAGTACTTTAGAAAGATCGTAACATGGTATAAACTCCTAACACCTTTTTTCAAATACTTTTTATGCAGAGCACTCAAACAACTGTCCAAAGCTTATCTTTTGATAAGCTTTGTTCTTGATAAGTTGTTATTTGAAGTTGTCCTTTTTCTAGATCCTGCTGCTTACAACTAAGTCAGTCCAATTTGTAAGGCTTCCACTATCTTGTATTTTTACTTTCTATAGTGACTTCTTAATTTTCCTTGAACAGTTGAAGTTGTCTTTGGTCAGTGCCATTCCCTGTAGCCATGTAGTCACTGAATTTTATAGATGGTTCCTCTGGAACCATCGGTTCTTAAAGTCCGACCCTTCCTCTTTGTACACACTATCGCCATCTTACTTGGGAGTTTTATACTGATCAGGACTGGATTTATTAAATAGCTTCCTTAAACATCTACAAGTAAAGAGATGAAGACATATTTGGAGAACAAGAGTGGTCTTCTAATGCTCATCAAACCATGCTGAATAATAGACCACCAGCTCTTTCTGCCCAGTACTGTGAAAATAATTTTGACTTCCCCACAAGACGTAAAGGCTGTCTATTAATTCCATTGCTTCCTGGTTTTGACATCCTGAGAATGAACAACAGCTGGCCTCAGGGCCATCAGAGAGGTCATTGAAGGGTATTTCAGTTGTTCAAATAGTCACCATCAGAAATAGTGATGCCCATGTAACCACTAATGTCACGTAAGAGATAAAAGTTAAAATAGACTTAGAAGTAAATTTGTTGTTGTTGTTCAGTTGCTCAGCTGTGTCCGACTCTTTGTGACCCCAAGGGCTGCAGCACGCCAGGCTTCCCTGTCCTTCACCATCTCCCGGAGCTTGCTCAGACTCATGCCCATTGAGTCGGTGATGCCATCCAAGCAGCTCATCCTCTGTCGTCCCTTCTCCTCTTGCCAGAAGTAAATCGGATAGTTTTAAACTGACCAGATTGAAGGTTGTCTGGATATTGGCATGTTTATTGGCTGCCATGCTAACGTTCACTCTGGATGTGGTTGTTTGTTTAAGATCTGGAGTCCCGAGGCCACGACAGCAGAGCTGATCAGAATGCGGGAACTGCGCCGGGAGAGATTCACATATGAGGTAGATTTTGAGGACTTCATGATGCCCTTTCAGAAGCACATCACAGAGAGAGCACAAGCAGTGGAAGCTAGCTTCAAGACGTAAATCACAGCGGTTGCATCTCAGAATAAACATTTTGAGGCCCAGGGACCAAATGTTGGAGAAAGTAGATTCCCATCAAAGTCAAAGCAACTCACAAGTTAAGCACTGTAACAAAATATTTGTCTTTGCTTTAACAACTATAAATATTCTGAGCTGTCTAGAGAAGTCATGTTTTATTTTGCAATGAATTGCATGTCATTCTGGATAAATTCCTCAATCTTCTTCAAGAATGTTTTAGAACAATGGCATATTTGGTTATAAATAGTGTCATCATCAAAGAATTTACAAGATGTACATCATTATGTTTGTTAAAGATATCCTTTTACTGGAACTGAATGAAAGCTATTTAATACTAGGGAAGAGAAGCCCTTTTTAATACACTAAGGAAGCAGTTGTCTTCTCACACATCATCGTAAATGATATGCGTTAGATACTTTGGGTCAAATAAACACTGATGCCTCCAGTAGACACTGTTGGCACTTCGCCCATTTCTCCTCTGTTTTGGAATCATAGCACTCTCAGGCATGACTTCCGGATGCTGTAAGATGCCTCTGACACTTCAACTTGTACCATAGGGCTGAAGTACGTGAGAATTAGTACTTCCTTGGAAGCAGCCCTCAATCTGACCAAACAGATTCAGTGCATCAACACCCCAGCTCCCTCATCATTCTGGCGAGATTATTCTGGTGCACATTCTCACTGTCAGCTAGAGCTCCCCAGAGAGATGAGGATCAAGTTGCCCATGGTGGTAATTTGATAATGTGCCCTTCACTGGGCACCGCCCCTTCCCTGTGCTCTCACCTGCCCTCACTCACCCTGGCCTTTTCTGGGTTACCTCCCAGAAACTTACGCCAAAATCCTGGTCCGAGGTTGCTTCCAGAAGGACCAAAACGAAGGTAATATCTATGACTGAGTCCTCTAGCAAAACATTTAAGAGGGCACTCACTTATATTCTGTTTGCTACAAAATAAACATTTCCCCAGCAAGGGGGATTTGCCCCCAGTGTCTTGTGCAATTGAGAAGCAGTTCAAGTGGTATTCATGCAGTAGCCGATACTCTGGACAAAATTTCCAGATGCCAGATAAAAACATATATGTGACAGAGGACTAGATACCATATGTGACTTTTCCTTAAGGCAAGTATGTATGGGGCAAAGGGGAGGGTGGATATAGGGACCTACCGGGAAACTTCACAAATGTCCACTGAGATCTGGGTCTGGGGCCTTACTCATACTTGGAAAAAAGGTATGTCAGGATTCTAGCAGAGAAATAGGAGTAGTGTAGATGGATAGGTGGCATAGACAGGTAGGGGGGTAGATAAAGAGATTTGTGCAAGGAGTTGACTTACATGATTATGGGGCTGACATGGCAGCCTGTCATCAGGAAAGGCAGGCTGGATAGTCCTGGGCGAGAGTTACCCTTGAAGTTCACTGTGGAATTTCTTCCTCAGGAAAATCTAAATTCTGCTCTTAAGGTCTTTCAACCAATAGCATCAGACTCACCCAGACTATTGAAAATAATCTTTATGTAAAGTCAACTAACTGTAGATATTAATTGCACCTATCCAGTTCCTTTACAGCAACACCTACAATTAGTGTATGATTAAGTAACCTGGGTCTCATAATTAAGACATAAAACTGACCATTGCTAGAAGCATTCTACCAGGTAAAAAAAAAAAAAAAAAACTAGTGGAAGCATTATCTGCACCAGGAAATGCAATGGGTGCTGGGCAGGAACTCCAAAAATATACACAAAAGCCCCATTGACAGAGTCTATTTTAGAATCTGCCGTAACAGAGGACACCAATTCTAGTCTATAACTCCGTCACCCACACATACTTACACACGTGTGTGTGTGCATACATAAATATATGTACGCCATGCAGCCCCCTCTCCTTCAGTCCCCTCGCTCACTTTCTGCAGGTGGAAAATCTTCGAACAATAGCTGGAGAGTCAGGGAGGAGGCAGGATGGGGGAGTGAAGTAGCTAACCAGGCCCACCTTCCCTGAGGCAGCTTGAGCTGGTTACTTACAAGTTTTATAATATGGAGCCTAGATATTTGTTCTTAGGCAGAACTAAATTTTGTTTGTTTTATGAGTTTTTTGGGAGAATTTGTTTTTTCATGTAAACATTTTGATTTAACGTGAGTCTTAGAGGAAAGTTGCAAGAATTTTACCAAAATTCCTGAATATTCTTCACCCAAACTACCTAAATGTTATTTATCATATTGCTTTATCTCCTTTTGCGATGTGTATATGTGTGTGTAATTTTTTTTCTGAACTATTTGTCAGTTGAAGACATGATGCCTTTACCTATAAATACTTCAATATGTATTTCCCAGAATAACAAGAACATTGTTTACATAGCCATGCTGTAATTGCCAAAATTAGGAAATTAATATTTCAATAAACTATTTAATATAAGTGCCCTATTCATATTTTGTTGTTTGTCCCACTACGATCCTTTCTAGAAAAAAAGTACCAGATCATGGGCTATATTCAGTTGTCACATCTCTTTGGTTTCTTTTGGCTTAGAACTGTTTCTCTTTCTTTCTTTTTTTAATGGCATTGGTATATTAGAAGAAAACAGGCTAGTTATTTTGTAAAATTGGTCCTTAACTGATTTTGATTTGTCTTTTATCTCCTCTAGAATAGATTTAAGTGATGCACCTTAGGCAGGAGTACCACAGAAGTAATACTGTGTTCTTTTCAGTACATCACATCATGAGGTCCATGATGCTGATGCTGTAAACAGTCAACTTGCATCCCTTGGTTAAAAATGGTACCTACCTTGTTTCTCCTCTGTAGAGTTCTTCTTTTTACTTTCGTACTTAATAAGAATCTTATGGATATATCCTTTGAAACTACATAAATTTCCTGTTATTCCAATGATTTTAGCATGCATGGATGACTTTTGCCTGGAATAATTGTTACAGTGATGGTTGCCATAAGATTATTTTCTAATCCTATGATTTTTTCTGCATTTATTAGTTGGTTCTGTATTGCTGGTCAGAGCTTTCTCTTCTTCCTCATTAGTTTATGTGTTGATTATGTAATCAGTCTGAACTCATGCTTTGCTTTTTCACTCAAAAGGTTATAATCCTGTACTGTTATTGTGTATCTTGGTGCTCAAATTGTTCTTGAGTTGGTCAGTGAAAGCTCCTTCGAGCTAGCTCTTGAAGACATGACATTTTATTTCCCACAGTAACTGGAGGGTTTTTTCTTTCTTGAATGTAAAGGGAGATGCCTATCCATGGTTTCATTCAAGAACAAGAAAAATAAGCCTGCAACAGATTTTCAGAGTCTTTCATTCTCTGCGATCACTCTGGTGAATACAACAGTTTCCCAATGCCAGTTTCACAGATAGTGCTGTTCTGTGATCACCCTCAACCGTTTGCAAACGTAAATTGTGAGAATGTGTTAATGTCACATCCTATTAATTCTCTCTTGTATATATGAACTGTTTATACTCAAACGACTCACCAACATGTTTGAATGGGACTTGTGTGAGGGGACATTCAAGTGGTGTAGTTTATTTTGAGTTTAACTCTAAACTCAAACAGAGCAAAGCCAAAGTCTTTGATGTCCCATAAGGCCATCAGTGCTCTTCAAAGAGTGGTCCATTGATCAGCAGCATCAATATCACCTGGGAGCTTGGCCCCACTCCTACCAAATTATCGTATAGAATTCCATATAAGCATAAAATATTTTGTAGAGGACATTTTGCTGACTTAGAAGTACCATCTGTCAAACTTAAAAATATTAAAGTATTATAAATAGTATGAACAGTGATATAAAACTTGTAAATATGCAACATGTAAAATAGCAATTTTCTGGGTTTTAGAATTATGCATTGGTTGTCTATGTAGTTCATCCGTTTTTATTTTTCATTCTTACAAAAGATATGCATTAATTTACAATAAAACAACAACAAAATTAAAAAAAAAATCTGATCCAGAAGTCCAGCATATGCAAGTGATTTTATCAGTAGTATTTGCCTCTTTTATTCCCATTAAGTATACATATATGTATATATATTAACTTAGTTAAGATTCTCTCAGAACCTAGAGATTGTCATACAGCGTGAAGTAAGTCAGAAAGAGAAAAACAAATGCATATTAAGGCATATATGTAGAATCTACAAAAATGTTATGGCTGAACCTGTTGGGGAGGCAAAAATAGAGAGACAGGCATAGAGGAACGAACGGACACCAAGAAGGGAAAGGAGAGGTGGAATAAACTGGGTGATTGCGATTGACATGTATACGCTAGTGTGTATAAAACGAATAACCTATTTCAAGCACAGGAAACTCTCCTTAATGCTCTGTAGCGACCTGAATGGGAAGGAAGTCCCCAAAACAGGGGCTGTCTCCATATACAGCTGATTCACTTTGCTGTACAGCAGAAACTAATGCAACATTGTAAAGCAACTATACCCTAAAAAAAATAAAATGAAACTTTTTAAAAAAGAAACACTGAGCCAAGAATTCAGATACAGGCGGTTTGTTAAGGAAATGGTTCCTGGGGGGCCAGATGAGGGAAGCGGGCCAGGAAGGGAAAAGAAGCCAAGCAGGAGGGAGCTTTCTGATGAAATCCCAACTTCCTTGGAGCCCTCGGGGAGCTGCGGAGCGCCAGGGAAAGGCGCTGGGCTTCTGGATTCCCAGGCCAATCAGTTACAGCCTAGAGGGAGTGCCTGTGAGGCTATTCCAGTGCTCACGGGCAGCCCCACCAATTGAGTTGGTGGGTCACGGTGTGAACAACTGGCTGGAAAGTGGGAAGTAGCTGGATTGGGTACATAACATAGGAAAAGAAACCCCAGGCTTCCAGGTGGTCACCAACAGAGTGTGCTCCAGGAATGTATACACAGCAGCTGAAATTGAGGGGAAAATACTGTTCTCTATGCCCTCTTCTTATGTGCCCAGTCACTCAGTCATGTCCAAGTCTTTGCCAGCCCATGGACTGTAGCCTGCCAGGCTCCTCTGTCTGTGAAATCTTCCAGGCAAGAATACTAGAATGGGTTACCCCTTTCTACTCCAGTGGGTATTCCCAACCCAAAGTCTGAACCTGGGTCTCTTGTGTCTCCTGCATTGGCAGGTGGATTCTTTACCACTAACGCCACCTGGGAAGCTCACCCTCCTCTCTACTGACCTTTAAATGTACACTTGACTGAACTGGTTAAGAGCGTGGTTTTGTGGTCAGTATGTGTGAATCCTCACTCTGCCATTTACTAGTGTCATGTCTTTGGATCAAGTTACAAATTGTCTCTGAGCCTCAATTTCATCATCTACGAAGAAAGGATAATTATATGCCCCTTAATAAACTGTTGTGAGAATCAAATGGAATAACATCGATAAGGTTTCTAGTTCTGTGCCTCGGCATGGTTCATGCTCCGTAAATGATTTGTTTTTAAATTTCTTTCAATCTTGGCTGCAAAGTAAACAAAAGGAGGCACAGGGATGTGGATTCCAACCTAGGCAATCAGAAGAGTGAAAGATTCACTTTCAGGCTGTCGACTAAAGTGACTTAAACCCGTAGACCTTTTGTTTAGTTTTTGATAATCAGACAAAGATGAGCAGTGCACATTTGCTATAGAAATAGTTACTAATTCTTAGTCATAGTCATTCTAGTGGATAGTGAGCCAGTGTTCACTTTTTTGGTTTACAGAGCCTAACTGAATTTTTATAGAGTCTAAAGAATTAGCTAATGCAAGTAGTGTCTTAGGCTGAGCTCCCTAGAAACAGGGAGCTGAAGACTCTTGTATGTGTCTTATTGAGGGAGTGTTCCCGAGAAACTTGTAAGAGATGATGGGAGCAGGATAAACCAGAAGGAGAACCTAAAAAACAGAAAGCTAGCCCTAGCCTGATTCCATGGAGCACTCTGGAGGATGAATTGTAGCACAGAGTTTGCCCTGACCAGAAGGAAGGAGGCTAGCTATTAGAAACCTCAGATCTTTCACCTTGCTCACTGACAAGTTGCCTCGAATCAACCAAGGGCAGTCCTCCAGAGGAGAGGGTAACTCTGAGCTAAAAGCAGCCACCAACCACAGGAGCTGAGCAATGGTTACTCCAGGAGTCAGAGGAAATCTGGGTAGCTCTGTAGCATCTACTGTAAATGGCATGCTTTTGTCTGCAAAGTTTTAGATGGTGATGCCTTGAGGTTCATTTTGTACTACATGCTTTCTCCTTGAAAAGAAAGGAGAAAACTTGTCTAAATCATCCTTAATTACAAAGAACAAGGAAGAATAGCAGTGAGAGCCAATTCAGCAGCAACTTAAAAAGAGAAAGCTCACATATCCCACAGGCAGTGTCTCATTCTTCACACTTGAATTGGTATTATCAGTCACTGAAAATTATAAACAGGAGAGACAGAAGAATGTATTCAACCTCATGCTCAGGATATGGTCATGTCTAATTGGTACAAATGAACCAACCCCAGTGCTGTTAGCTTAGCAATTTTTACTGAATTCACAACTAGGCAGATTCACTATAAGCATGAAGGTCCCCAAGAGAACCACTCAGCCAATAGTCTGTTTTTAAGAAAGCAGTATGAAAAGAGAATTCAGGCTTCTACAAAAAGGCATAAATTTGAAGTAAATAGTCATCTGTACTGCATTATTATTTTCCTAAGGTATATATTTGCCTAAGGTATATATTTTTCCTGAAATTGTATTTATGTAACAATGGATCCTGGGGGAAATTTACAAATGAAGGTAAATGGGGCATTTGTGAAAATCAAATAAGCTCATGCTAATATACTTAGATCATTAGGTAACTGTTACCATATCATGAATTTTATCTGGGCAATAAGGAAGAACTTAATATTCTGTTAACATTGTAGAAGTCACTGAAGATTTTTTATCCTAGATAAGTAGTTGAGTATTGTGTGGTGTATGTGTTTTATTTAGAATTTAGAATAATTGTCTTTCCTCTGTATCTTCAGCAAAAAAGGCTCTGAAGAAGAACTAATACACAAAAGACAATTTAATTTACATAGATTTAGTTTTTTACAAGATGAGGTGAAATATCCATGTATTCTTTACATTTGGGAGATTATTATATTCTTTGTTATTGGGTCACACAGGCTCCAGTGTGTTTCCCTCCTAAGAGAGTTGGAAGTAAGATAAGTGTTTTCCTCACCTCATAAAAAGTAAATTCTGAAATCAACACAGAACAAATGAAGTGGCCAATAGACAGGATCACTGATAAAGATTTACCAGTAATTCATCCCTAGCTAAGGCAGTGTGTTGCATAGCTAAGGAAAGGCTTAGCCAGGAGGAGAATTGATCAGCAACAGAATCATCCTGAAATGACAGAAGCCAGGCCAACTGACTGTGTCTCTCCAGGTTCTCCTCTGGGCAGGGACCTCTGGTCTATGTAACACATGCGTTTTGTTATAGATCTAGACCTTCCCAGGCTGGTACCACCACAATTTTGAACCAACCAGTGATACTCGTCCTGTACATAGTTTGGTTTTATTCATGCAGTGTGTATCTGTTGAGCACTGATAATGATGATCCTGGGGTTGTTCCTTGCTCTTCTTCTGTGGTGTCTCCCTGGACTGTGACCCATTCATATTGTCTTTCCATGTTTTCAGGATAATCTGGCTTCCAGGTAGATTAGGACAATGGCAGATGCTGGAATGGAGAGGAAGGAGAGGAGTCGTTCAGCTGCTCAGTCGTATCTGACTCTTTGTGACCCCATGGACTGCAGCACACCGGGCTTCCCTGCCCTTCACTATCTCTCAGAGCTTGCTCAAACTCATGTCCATTGAGTCGGTGATGCCATCCAACCATCTCATCCTCTGTCCTCCCCTTCTCCTCCTGCCCTCAATCTTTCCCAGCATCAGGGTCTTTTCCAATGAGTCAGTTCTTCACATCAGGTGGCCAAAGTATTGGGGCTTCAGCTTCATCAGCCCTTTCAATGAATATTCAAGTTTGATTTCCTTTAGGATTGACTGGTTTGATCTCCTTGCAATCCAAGGGATTCTCAAGAATATGCTTCAGCACCACAGTTTGAAAGCATCAATTCTTCAGCACTTAGCCATCTTTATGGTCCAACTCTCACATCCATACATGACTACTGGAAAAGCCATAGCTTTGACTAGATAGACCTTTGTCGGCAAAGTAATGTGTCTGCTTTTTAATATGCTGTCTAGGTTTGTCATAGCTTTTCTTCCAAGGAGCAAGCATCTTTTAATTTCACGGCTGCAGTCACCATCTGCAGTGATTTTGGAGTGCAAGAAGATAAAGTCTCTCACTGTTTCCATTTTTTCCCATCTATTTGCCATGAAGTGATGGGACCAGATGCCATGATCTTATTTTTTGTGTGTGTGGAGTTTTAAGCCAGCTTTTTTTTACTCTCTTCTTTCACTTTCATCAATAGGTTCTTTGGTTCCTCTTCAATTTCTGCCATAGGATGTTGTAATCTGCCTATCTGAGGTTGCTGGGATTCCTCCTGGGAATCTAGACTCCAGTTTGAACTTCATCCAGCCCAGCATTTCTCATGATGTACTCTACATAAAAGTTAAATAAGCAGGGTGACAATATACAGCCTTGACATACTCCTTTCCCAATTTTCAACCAGTCTGTTATTCCATGTCCAGTTCTAATTGTTGCTTCTTGACCTGCATACAGGTTTCTAAGGAGGCAAGTAAGATAGTCTGGTATTCCCATGTCTTTAATAATTTTCCACATTTTGTTGTGATCCACACAGTCAAAGGCTTTAGTGTAGTCAGTGAAGCAGATGTTTCCCTGAAATTCCCCTGTTTTTTCTGTGATCCAATAAATGTTGGCAATTTGATCTCAGGTTCCTCTGCCTTTTCTAAATCCAACTTGAACATCTGAAAGTTCTTGGTTCACATACTGTTGAAGCCTAACTTGAAGGATTTTGAGCATTACCTTGCTAGCATGTAAAATGAATACAATTGTGCGGTAGTTTGAATATTCTTTGGCACTATCCTTCTTTGGGATTGGAATGAAAACTGACCTTTTCTAGTCTTGTGGCCACTGCTGCGTTTTCCATATTTGCTGGCATGCTGAGTGCAGTACTTTAACAGCATCATCTTTTAGGATTTGAAATAGCTCACCTGGAATTCCATCACCTCCACCAGCTTTGTTTGTAGTAAGAAGAGAAGCCAGTCTAGTTCTTCTTTTCCCTCTTTGCCTTGACAGCATCCCAGGTGATTGCTGTGTCTGTCTCCCCCATGGGTCCAGTTGCCAACTGACTATCCTGCCCTGGTTCCAGCTCCCGCTGTCTGACTCTGGCCCCTCTGCTCTGGTGGCACCACCTCCTCCCTCTGTCACTTTAGCCTGGGGGTGATACCAACTTCCTTTGTTTTTGTTAATGTCTGGGCCACCTCACTGTGCCCTGGTTGACTCCTCAAACTCTTCTATCATCTGTACACCAAATCCTTGCATTAACTTCCCTTCTGAAGAATTCAGAGTGGTTTTTGCTTCCCTGGTTGGACCCTGATTTTGTTGTTCAGTTGCCAAGTAATGTCCAACTCTTCATGACCCCATAGACTGAAGCATGCCAGGCTTCCCTGTCCCTCACCATCTCCCACAATTTGCCCAAGTTCGTATCCATTGCATGGGTGATGCCATCCAATCATCTCATCCTTTATAAATAATGATTAATAGAATAATCACAAAATACATATGTGACTATCACACATTTAGATAATTGAAGATTATCACAAGATTCAAAAGATTCCATAGGATATACTTAAGGAAGTCTCTAATACAAGTAAATGATATAATAGGACAGAGGGTATATTTGGGTCTAAAACTTCTAGGTATAACTCCCCGAGGTCATTTCTTATTTCTCAGAACAGGGCACACTTCATCTTCAGATTATACACCAGCAAGATAACTCTGAGCCCAGATGCACATTTGTTGAGGGCTATTTTATAGCACTGGCTCTGTAAAAACCCAGGCTGGATCACCTGCCAAACCAGATACAAACTGCCAATCTGCGCATCCCTAAAACGTGCAGACAAACTAATACAGGTCGCCTCTAGGGGAATTTCAGACTTTAAACACACACTATAAAGTTGTAGCTAGTATATTTCATTCTTCCCTTGATGAGACTTGTAGACATCCCAGCAGATAAGTACAGAGTTACCCTGTATAGCTGCAAGAGTAACCCTTTCCTTACACAACGTGTAAACTTACAGTGTGTGCTCCAGAATCAGGGAAATGCAATAGCATTTTAGCAGAGATCTGAAGGATGAGGAAAAAATTAAATTGGCCCTGATGGAAGGGAAGAGTCTAGTGGAAAGAACAGCATTTTTCAGGAAAGACCCAATCCAACAAATGGAAAAAATGTAGTGTGATTAAAACAGTAAATAGAAATTTTGGCAGGGGAAGAGGTCAAAGCTAGGTCCCACTGAGAGTTCTAGTAGAGTTCTTACTGGACCAATCAGAGAGGAGATTCACTCTTTGTTTGGGATTTCAGCAGAATATAAGACTGGAGCTGCTGGTGGACAGCCTTTCTACTTTATGGGGACACTCCAGCTGAAGCTGGAGTTCACACAAATGACAGCAGAGCTGATAGAGCAAGGAGCTGGAGGAGAATGCCAGAAAGCACAGCAGAGAGAACAGTTCTGTCTCAGATCCAAGCTTGCTCAGTCCACCTCCTGAAATTCTAAGCTTTAGGAGTCATCACATTACCTTTTTATTAAATTGGTTTTTGTTACTGTTAATGAATGCAAGTTTCTGTGCCTGATGCAGAGTAAAGCCAAACAATACAAGAATGTTGGAGTTTGGAGCAGAGGAAGCTTTATTGTAGGGCCAAGCAAGGAGAGCAGGTGGCTTATGCCCTCCAAAAGCCCCAGATTTCCCAAAAGGATACAGCAAGTCCTTTTTAAAGTCAAGGTAAGTGATGGTTGATTATTGCAAACTTATTGGTGTAGGAATCCTTTGTTCTTGTAGCTATCCACCTAGGTCAGGTTACACAGTTCCTATAAACCTCCAGCAAGACAAGTGTTATTCTCTTCTGCAACTTTAAATCTCTATTTGGATGGGAAAATGCTATACCCTTAAAGGTCAGAGCCTAAAGAATGGGCTATACTGTATATTTCAGGCTACAGGAAACATTCTTGACTTGTAGCAAAAGAAGCAGAATACAAACGTTAAAGCAACAGAGGGCTTCCCTGGTGGCTCAGATGGTAGAGAATCTACTTGCAATGAGGGAGACCTAGGTTCGATCCCCAGGTCAGGAAAATCCCCTGGAGAAGGGAATGGCAAACAGATCTAGTCCGTTCAGTTCAGCTGCTCAGTCATGTCTGACTCTTTGTGACCCCATGAATCACAGCACACCAGGCTTCCCTGTCCATCACCAACTCCTAGAGTTTACACAAACTCATGTCCATTGAGTCAGTGATGCCATCCAACCATCTTATCCTCTGATATCCCCTTCTGCTCCTGCCTTCAATCTTTCCCAGCATTAAAGTCTTTTCAAATGAGTCAGATTTTCCCATCAGGTGGCCAAAGATTGGAGTTTCAACTTCAATATCAGTTCTTCCAACGAATATTCAGGACTGATTTGCTTTAGGATGGATTGGTTGGATCTCCTTGCAGTCCAAGGGACTTGCAAGGGTCTTCTCCACAGTTCAAAAGCATCAATTCTTTGGCATTCAGCTTTCTTTATAGTCCAACTCTCACATCCATACATGACTACTGGAAAAACCAAACCCTTGACCAAATGAAATTTTATTGGCAAAGTAATGTCTCTGCTTTTGAATATGCTATCTAGGTTGGTCATAACTTTTCTTCCAAGGAGTAAGCATCTTTAAATTTCATGGCTGCAATCACCATCTGCAGTGATTTTGAAGTGAAGTGAAGTGAAATCGCTCAGTCGTGTCCGACTCTTTGCGACCCCATGGACTGCAGCCTACCTGGCTCCTCTGTCCATGGGATTTTCCAGGCAAGAGTACTGGAGTAGGTTGCCATTTCCTTCTCCAGCAGTGATTTTGGAGCCCCCTAAAATAAAGTCTACACTGTTTCCACTGTTTCCCCATCTATTTTCCATGAAGTGATGGGATCAGATGCCATGATCTTAGGTTGCTGAATGTTGAGATTTAAGCCAACTTTTTCACTCTTCTCTTTCACTTTCATCAAGAGACTCTTCAGTTCTTCTTCACTTTTTGCCATAAGGGTGGTGTCATCTACATATGAGGTTATTAATATTTCTCTCTCCAATCTTGATTTCAGCTTGCTCTTCATCCAGCCCAGCGTTTCTCATGATGTACTCTGTATATAAGTTAAATAAGCAGGGTGACAATATACAGCCTCGATGTACTCCTTTCCTGATTTGGAACCAGTCTGTTGTTCCATGACCAGTTCTAACTGTTGCTTCTTGACCTGCATACAGATTTCTCAGGAGGCAGATCAGGTGGTCTGGTATTCCCATCTCTCTCAGAATTTTCCACAGTTTATTGTGATCCACGCAGTCAAAGGCTTTGGCATAGTCAATAAAGCAGAAATAGATGTTTTCCTGGAACTCTCTTGCTTTTCTGATGATCCAGCAGATGTGGGCAAATTGATCTATGGTTCCTCTGCCTTTTCTAAAACCAGCTTGAACATCTGGAAGTTCATGGTTCACGTATTGTTGAAGCCTGGCTTGGAGAATTTTGAGCATTACTTTACTAGCATGTGAGATAAGTGCAATTGTGCAGTAGTTTGAGCATTCTTTGGCATTGCCTTTCTTTAGGATTGGGATGAAAGCTAACCTTTTCCAGTCCTGTGGCCACTGCAGAGTTTTCCGAATTTGCTGGCATATTGAGTGCAGCATTTTCACAGCATCGTCTTTCAGGATTTGAAATAGCTCAACTGGAATTCCATCATCTCCACTAGCTTTGTTCATAGTGATTCTTCCTAAGGCCCACTTGACTTCAGATTCCAGGATGTCTGGCTCTAGATGAGTGATTACACCATCATGATTATCTGGGTCATGAAGATCTTTTTTGTACAGTTCTTTTGTGTATTCTTGCCACATCTTCTTAAAATTTTCTGCTTCTGTTAGGTCCATACCATTTCTATCCTTTATTGATCCCATCTTTTCATGAAATGTTCCCTTGGTGTCTCTAATTTTCTTGAAGAGATCTCTAGTCTTTCCCATTCTATTGTTTTCCTCTATTTCCTTGCATTGATCACTGAGGAAGGCTTTCTTATCTCTCTGTTCTATTCTTTGGAACTCAGCATTCAAATGGGTATATCTTTCCTTTTCACCTTTGCTTTTGGCTTCTCTTCACAGCTATTTGTAAGGCCTCCTCAGACAGCCATTTTGCTTTTTTGCATTTGTTTTTCTTGGGGATGGTCTTGATTCCTTACAATGTCACGAAACTCCATCCATAGTTCATCAGGCACTCTGTCTATCAGATCTAGTCCCTTGAATCTATTTGTCACTTCTATTGTATAATCGTAAAGGATTTGATTTAGGTCATACCTGAATGGTCTGTGCCTGATTTAGGTCATACCTGATGCGAAGAGCTGACTCATTTGAAAAGACGCTGATGCTGTGAAAGATGACGGCAGGAGGAGAAGGGGACAGGAGAGGATGAGATGGTTGGATGGCATCACCAACTCGATGGACATGGGTTTGAGTAAACTCCCAAAGTTGTTTATGGACAGGGAGGCCTGGCCTGCTGCTGTCCAAGGGGTTACAAAGAGCTGGACATGACTGAGCGACTGAACTGAACTGAATGGTCTAGCGATTTTCCCTACTTTCTTCAATTTAAGTTTTAATTTGGCAATAAGGAGTTCGTGATCTGAGCCACATTCAGCTCTCAGTCTTATTTATGCTGACTGTATAGAGCTTCTCCATCTTTGGCTGCAAAGAATAAAATCAATCTGATTTCAGTATTGACCATCTGGTGATGTCCATATGTAGAGTCTTCTCTTGTGTTGTTGGAAGAGGGTATTTGCCAAGACCAGTGCGTTCTCTTGGCAAAACTTACTTTGGCTCAGTCTCTTCATTCTTTCCGGAGTTATTTCTCCACTGATCTCCAGTAGCATATTAGGCACCTACCCACCTGGGGAGTTCATCTTTCAGTGTCCTATATTTTTGCCTTTTCATACTGTTCATGGGGTTCTCAAGGCAAGAATACTGAAGTGATTTGCCATTCCCTTCTCCAAAACAGATCTAATCTGGAATCAAATCTGTTCTTCCTATTACATTAAATGTCCTAATACAAAAAGAAAAGACCTACAAAGGATATTGAGAATTACCAGGAACTGTAGCATTACTGAAGTCAAGGAAATTCCTAGGATGGTGGAGGAATCAGCAGAATCAAGTAGAAGACCATCAGTTCCCGAAATCCATATGATTATCTTAACAATCCCTTCAGGGATTTTCCTGCTGTGTTGAAATATAACATTATCTAAACTTAAATTGTTTTAAAATTAGTCATCGTACAGACTAAAAAGTGTGCATGTGCTATCTTAGTGCCCAGTCACATGTAGAGAGAGGTTTGTTCTTGTGCTAATTCGTCCCTGACAATTATACTTCTGAGTTGTCGCATCTGTTCTTTAGAATGTTTCTTTCTACTAGGCTATATTAGCTTTCTATTTTGCCACTCAAAACATAGCTATTCGTGTGAAGCTTCTAATCAGTTCTCACTGGTAGCAGGGCTCCCTTACCCCATTGGTTCCTAGTTGAGTCTCAACTTCATTTCAGGCCCAGGATTCATAAAAATTGCAATCCCATTACTTTTTCAGAATTAGTGTCAAATAAGCAAGAAGGAAATAGTCTCAAAAACTCTTCGCAAATGACCCTGCAAGAGTTTTTCTGTTTAGAAGGTAAGATGGGATGTAGAGCAGACAGGATGAAAATACTGTACGCATAGACCACACAACAGCAAATAAATGTGTTCTGGAGCATTAAAGTTACCCTTGCTGTGCTAATTTCTAAATGTACCATGTGTTTTGTGATGCAAATGAGAGCGCATTGCCTTATATCTTACTCTGGGTCATGGACCCATAGAATTGCAGTTGCACAAACTGGTTGACAACAAAATTCCTTCTTTGCTTTGTGAGGCCTTGGGATTTTCATTTGATGTGTCTGAGTAGAAATGCACACACACAAAAAAACAAGAGCAGATGATATTATCTAAACTGTTCAGTCAAATAAATCAGTAAGAAATGTCTGACAAAAAATATAAAATATATTTATCGATGCAAAGCAGTCATTAATTTGGTGGTTTTCTATATCATCTTCTCTGCTTATAGGAATAGAGCTGCTGCTGCTACTGCTGCTGCTAAGTCGCTTCAGTCGTGTCTGACTGTGCGACCCCATAGACGGCAGCCCACCAGGCTCCCCTGTCTCTGGGATTATCCAGGCAAGAACACTGGAGTGGGTTGCCATTGCCTTCTCCAATGCATGAAAGTGAAAAGTGAAAGTGAAGTTGCTCAGTCATTTCCAACTCCTCGCAACCCTAAATGATCTTAAATTTTTAAATCTCATTCTAAAAATCAATAGTCCAGAAAATTTAATCCTTTTCAAATTTTTTGGGGGAAAAAATGAGCAGAATAGAGAGGAGAAATACTTCCACTTTTCAAAAACTTTTATTTTGAATTCTGGTATAACCAGTTAACAATGCTGCGATAGTTTCAGGTGAACAGTGAAGGGACTCAGCCATACATATACATGTGTCAATTCTCCTGCAAACTCATCTCCCATCCACGTTGTCACATAACATTGAGCAGAGCTACCTGCGCTATAGAGCTGGTCCTTGTCGGTTATCCATTTTAAATACAGCAGTGTGCACATGTGGGTCCCAAACTCCCTAACTATCCTTTCCACCAGTCTTTTGCTCCCACCCCTGGGAAACCATAAGTTCCCTCTCTCTCTGTCTGTCTCTCTTTTGTAAGTAAATTCATTTGTATCATTTCTTTTTAGATTCCACATATAAGGGATGTCACACAATAAGAAATAGTTCTATTTTAAACTAAACTTTTTTGGTTGTTTCTGGCTTTCTCATCTCTAGCATTGGGAGTGTTGGAAAGCTTAAAAGAAGAGAAACATACATTAAAATTTGGGGAGCTCAAGTGAAATCCTCTTAAAGACTGTTATTCATCCACCCATGTACCCATCCATTCATTCATTTTATTCAATAAATATTGAGGATCTACTACCTTCCCATCAGCGTCCTAGGTGCTTGGTGGAGAATGCTAAACAAAGCAGAGCTGCTGTTTCCTTGGCTCTTGCCACCACAGTGGTGTGTGTGTGTGTGTGTGTGTGTGTGTGTGTTAATTGCTTAGACACGTCCAACTGTTTGCAACCCCATAGACCATAGCCCATCAGGACCCTCTGTCCATGGGATTCTCCAGGCAAGAACATTGGAGTGGGTTGCCATGTCCTTCTCCAAAAGGAATTATAGAAAGAAAGAAAGAAAGTGAAATAGCTCAGTCATGTCGGACTCTTTGTGACCCCATGGACTTGTAGCCTTACCAGGCTCCTCCATCCATGGAATTTTCCAGGCAAGAGTACTGGAGTGGGTTGCCATTTCCTTTTCTACCATAGTGGTCAGACAGTAATAAAACAAACGCAAAATTTCACTATAAATTGTGATGAAATATCATGGAAAAATACAGGGTGAAGTTTTAGTTTGGGAGGCTGGGAGGGCCTCTCTGAGGCAGTAGCTAGTCAAAGACCTAAAGAATGAGCAGAAACTTCCAGACTGAAGGATGGAGTGGAGGGATGCAATTTTCACACAAAGAAGTAGGAAAAACCCTGCAAAAACCCTTTAGTGGGAAAGAACCTGGCTTGGTGCGCCTGAAGTAGCTTGAACAAAGAAAGCAACCAGGGGGAGATAGCTGAACGGGAGGCTGAGACTAGCTTTCGAAGATCTTGTCTAGATGGATAAAGACTGTGAATTTCTATCTAAGGCCAATATCATGACATTAAAAGGATTGAAGCTGAAAAATGACATGATACAATTCTCTTTATTAAAAGATCATTCTGACAGCTTTGTGGAAAAGGCTGAGATAAGAACAGAGTTCGAAGTGAAGTTATTAACCAGCATGCTGTAATAGTCTAGGTGAGAAATCATTGTGGTGTATTTAGTGTTGGCTGTTGTGTCTGGAAAATCCCATGGGCAGAGGAGCCTGGTGGGCTGCAGTCCATGAGGTCGCTAAGAGTCAGACACGATTGAACGACTTCACTTTCACTTTTCACTTTCATGCATTGGAGAAGGAAATCGCAACCCACTCCAGTGTTCTTGCCTGGAGAATCCCCGGGACGCGGGAGCCTGGTGGGCTGCTGTCTATGGGGTCGCACAGAGTTGGACACGACTGATGCGACTTAGCAGCAGCAGCAGCAGCAGTTGTGTCCACCAGTCTCCAAATTTGCCCCACTGAGCCTCTCCACCTGGTTTTCACATCCTGGTGTAGCTTCCTCTGACATTAAATAGGGCTGATCTGTGTAATCGATAAGGTCATACAAAAATGATGCTGTGTGTCTTCCAAAGGTAAGCCAAAGGGAGAGTGCAGCCTCCTATTTTCTCTCTCATGGACTACTCTCATGGGGTAGCAGCTGCCATGGTGCGAGGATGCTCAAGCAGCCCTCTGGAGAATTCCTTCCAGGGAGGAACTGAAGTCTCCTACCAACAACCAGGGCAAACTCTCCACACGTGTGAGTGAGCCACGTTGGAAACAGATCTGGCAGCCCTGGTTAAGCTTTCAGATTGCTATAGCCCTGGCCCATAGTTCGTGAACTCTCAGAGAGACCCCTACTCAGTATTGTGTAGCTACACCACTCCTATAATCTAGATTCATAAAATTTATATGAGATATAAAATCTTCATCATTATTTTAAGGCATTAAGTTTTAGGGCCATGCATGACACAACAAGAAACGACTAATTTATTAATTGTTATGGATACATAAGGGAGAGGGTGGATTTGAAGTGTATTTGGAGGCAGACTAGATGAGATGTGAGTAAGGCTTGGATTTGTGGGTGGGGTTTGAGCATGGAAAACACTTCCCAGATTTCTGGCTTGTACAAATTGGAGAGATTGCATTGTATTGTCAGTGAGGAAGGCATTAAAAAGGAACACATTTGAGATCAAAAGTCCCATTTTGAAAGTGTGTAAAGAAGACTGTAGGGGCCTCCTGTGTATGTAGCTCACCTGGTAAAGAATCTACCTACAATGCAGGTGACCCCAGTTTGATTCCTGGGTCTGGAAGATCTGCTGGAGAAGGGATAGGCTACCCCACTCCAATATTCTTGGGCTTCCCTGGTGGCTCAGCTTGTAAAGAATCCACCTGCAATGTGGGAGACCTGGGTTTGATCCCTGGGTTGGGAAGATCTCCTGAAGGAGGGCGTGGCAACCCACTCCAGTATTCTTGCCTGGAGAATCCCCAAGGACAGAGGTTTAGCTACAGTCCATGGGGCCAGACATGACTGAGTGACTAAGCATAGCAAAGATGCCTGTAAAACATGCAAGAGGATAAACAAGCTGAGAGAAAAATCTAGGCCAGAGATATAAGTTTGGGGATTTGGGGCTTCATGCTGGTATTTAGAATCATCAGAGTAGAATTATAGCCACTGGACCAGGATGATGATTCTGCCTCAAGAGCTGAAGTCTGAAGAGCTGTTGAAGACAGAAATCTAGAAGAGGAGGGGACGCACATGAATGAGGGGTAAAATGGCCAGAAAAGTTGGAATAAAAGAAGAAAATGAGAAAGCGTGGAGTCAGAGAAACCAAGACAATAGCTTCCCAAGAAGGAGGAAGAAGCTGCTGTCAAAAGTTACTGAGAAGTTCAGTACAGTATTGACTGAAAAGAAACTGGTACAGTCATTATTAACTTTGGCTGCATTTTGGAATTAACTGGAGAAAGTTTTCTAAAACAGGAATTTTTTTTGGTTTTTGAATTTTTTGGTATCCACCCCCAAATTTTTTGACTTAATTGGGCTTGCATATGGACTGTCTGGATTTTAGAAGTTTTCCAAGGCATTCTTATGTCCAAGATGGAGAACCAGTGATCAGATGGATTTGGTGATATGGCATACTTGTAGATCTTGGCAGAACTGTGGGCTAGAAGCCAAATTTCATAGGTTGAGGAATCAAATCATCTATTGTAATTTACCTTTTTCGGTTCTTTTTATAGAGCAGTGTTATAGTTTTCCCATGTTTCTAATCTAATCAACTGAACTTTTTGCTAATAACCTTGTCTTTAGTTCAGTTCACCTCAGTTCAGTTGCCCAGTCATGTCTGACTCTTTGTGACCCCATGAATCGCAGCACGCCAGGCCACCCTGTCCATCACCAACTCCTGGAGTTCACTCAAACTCATGTCCACGGAGTCGGTGATGCCATCCAGCCATCTCATCCTCTATCGTCCTCTTCTCCTCCTGCCCCCAATCCTTCCCAGCATCAGAGTCTTTTCCAATGAGTCAACTCTTCTCATGAGGTGGCCAAAGTATTGGAGTTTCAGCTTTAGCATTAGTCCTTCCAATGAACACCTCGAACTAATCTCCTTCAGAATGGACTGGTTGGATCTCCTTGCAGTCCAAGCGACTCTCAAGAGTCTTCTCCAACACCACAGTTCAAAAGCATCAATTCTTTGGCACTCAGCTTTCTTCACAGTCCAACTCTCACATCCATACATGACCACTGGAAAAACCATAGCCTTGACTAGACAGACCCTGTCTTAGGATGCATTTTAACTATTTCCTAGATCTGTGGTTTTCAACCTGTTATGATGGTTGCTCAGTCATGTCTGACTCTTTACGACCCTATGGACTATAACCCACCAGAGTCCTCAGTCCATGGAATTCTCTGAGCAAGAATATTGGAATGGTTAGCCATTCCCTTCTCCAGGGGATCTTCCCATCCCGAGGACTGAACCCAGGTCTCTCGCATTGCAGGCAGATTCCTTACCATTTGAGCCACCAGGGAAGCCTAGGTTCTTGTCCTAGGCTACTATTAGAATCATCTGGGGAGCTTTATAAAATATTCTCAGACTGTCCCTATCCCAGATTAATTAAATCAGATCCTAAGGAGGGAAATGGGCAAGCAGACTGTTTGAAAGCACCCCAGAGTAATAATGTACAGCAAGGTGAAGACCATTTCTGAGTGTTGGGTAGAAGCAATGTAAATTTGCTATTCACTGGGTGCTAGAATATATAGGGAAGTAGAGATTCTTCAGTACCCGTGAGCAAGAGCTGTAGACCACAAGATATCAAATGCTAAAAGGGGAATGTCAGGAAGAGCTTCCATCGTCTGAACCCTCAAAGTGAAGTGAAGTCGCTCAGTCATGTCCAACTCTTTGCGACCCCATGGACTGTAGCCTACCAGGCTCCTCTGTCCGTGGGATTTTCCAAGCAAGAGTACTGGAGTGGATTGCCATTTCCTTCTCCAAGGGATCTTCCCAACCCAGGGATTGAACCCAGGTCTCCAGCATTGTAGACAGACGCTTTACTGTCTGAGCCACCAGGGAAGTCCAAACCCTCAATGGAAGTACACATTTTGTAAATTCCTCAAGGTTTTAATGATAATTTCCCTTCCAAACCCTACTCATAAGAAGTGAAATACTATTGAAGAGAGGGGCTAAAATGGAGGGAAAGTATGATACTCGTCTCCTAGAAGGAAAGATTTTCTTTGGCCGATGCATTTACAGATCCAGGAGGCACCATCAACGTAAGATACTATGTTAGGAGTACCCCCTGCAGTTATTCATGCGTCAGCCATGTCTATAATTCATCTTCATGAAAAATGCACACCATGGAGGCAAGTTGGATTGAGAGTACTGCCTCTTCTTGAAGGTTATTTGGCTTCACATTGCTAACATTTTCCAAGTGTTTGAAAGTCACATTTTTTATCTTCAATAAACTATCCCAAGAACTCCAAGGGCTATACCAATTTTATATGGAACTCAGCTCTGGTACCAAAAAAAGCAATATTTTAAATCTCTGGCTTTTGAGGTAGGCAGCTAGAAATACAGGCAAAGGATTTCAGGTTCACAAAAGTGAAACCAAGGGACATCTACTAATCCCTGTTCATTCTCTAATATTCCTGTGTCTTTCTAGGTGACATAGAACTGACAGACTTAGAATTTGCCGTAAACATATTGTTCACTTCATGCTTGATTCTTTAATAATAGCATCTTAGCTCTTTCACTTAGGAGCTATGTGATTTGGCAAGTTGCTTGACTTTCTTCTGCTTCCTTGTGTAAAATAGGGGCACACATGTACCATCGTAGTGATTATTGTTATCTTCTTTGTGCTGGTGCTCTGTTCTGTCCTCCTCTTTGCAGCCCTTTGAACTGCAGAGCGCCTGGCTCCTCTGCCTATCAGATGTTTTCAGGCAAGAATACTGCAGTGGGTTGCCATTTCCTTCTCAGGGGATCTTCCCCACCCAGGGACTAGACCGTGTCATCTCCTGTGTCTTCTGCAATGCAGGCAGATTCTTCACCACTGAGCCATCAGGGCAGCCCGATTATTGTTATACTATCCACCAAACACTCTGGCTTCCCTCATAGCTCAGTTGATAAAGAATCAGCCTACAATGCAACAGACCCCAGTTCAATCCCTGGGTTGGGAAGATCCCCTGGAGAAGGTAATGGCTACCCACTCCGGTATTCTGGCCTGGAGAATTTCATGGACTGTATAGTCCATGGGGTCACAAAGGGTCGGACATGACTGAGTGACCTTCACTTTCATTTTCAAATACTTCCTACTCCCAGTACTTCTGGATACACCATGGGGTTGAACTCCCTGCCCTGCCCCCTTGTGGTTGGGAGGTGCCAGTTGATTAGTTCTGAGCAATGAGTTGGGAGCAGAAGTGAAATTTGCTGGCTACAGGTTTGCGACTCTCAAGGTTTCCTCTTTGCTGCTGACTACTCTGTCATCAGCTGATGGAACAGGGCCCACAGCCACTTGTCAGTGGACATGGTGGGTTATAAACAACTGAGATTACAGGTTGCTGACTACCCTGACTAATGGACTTATTGGTAGGTCTGTGGTGAGGACTCAATGGGATAATATATTCAAGCAATTGCTCTACTTACTCTCTGTCAATAGTATAAAGTGCTAAATACATATATATTTGAACTGTGGTGTTGGAGAAGAGTCTTGAGAGTCCCTTGGACTGCAAGGAGATCCAACCAGTCCATCCTAAAGGAAATCAGTCCTGAATATTCATTGGAAGGACTGATGCTGAAGCTGAAACTTTGGCCACCTGATGGGAAGAACTGACTCACTGAAAAGACCTTGATGCTGGGAAAGATTGACGGCAAGAGGAGAAGGGGACAACAGAAGATGAGATGGTTGGATGGCATCGCCAACTCGATGGACATGAGTTTGAGTAAGCTCCAGGAGTTGGGGATGGACAGGGAGGCCTGACATGCTGCAGTCCATGGGGTTGCAGAGTCAGACACGACTGAGCGACTGAACTGAACTGAACTGAACATATATGTTTCCATCTTTCAGGAAGGCATTATTGGACTTTTCTGGCCAAATATTTGCATTTGTGTAGCCTTCAGGATTTAATTTTCAGGCCTGAGATTGAATGATACAATATACCTTTAGAAGTATCAACTCTTGATATTTTACTTAAACAGGAAAATTATTAATCAACAAGTTATAAATCATATTTTCACTTCATGATAATTGATGATATACCGAAACCTCTGAGAACTTAACACCACTTTGCTCATAAAAGTAAAATAGTAATGGCTAAAAACATGCCTAATCTTTTCAGTAAATAACCACATGTAACTGATTTATTCAGCTCTTACCAAATCAAGTAGAAATCTAAACTGGTTTATACATATTGAATAAGTGTTTAGTTTTGGCACATAATAAATGCAAAGCCTGGATTTAAAGGAGAAAGAAGAAATTATATTCTAAAATAATATCAGTTATTCCTTTTTCTCATTGCCATTTTTTCAAACATTTATGTTCTACCTATAAATATATAGCTGTATAAATTATGACTAATTCTATTTTTACTGCTTCATGGTAAATATTTTGCTGAATGTGTGGGATTTTAATCTCCGGTGCATTGTATACTAAAAAAGGATAATATATTTGGCAACAGAAATGGATAGTTATATTCCATTAAAAACCACCTCTATAATTCATAACTGGACTTAGGTTCTGTTCCCAAACCAATGATACACTTAACTTCCGAACAGTCTAAAACAAATTTTCCAGTTATTATTTTCCAGAGCCGTGTCTTCCTCCATTTTAAAAGACTGAAATATCTGTATTATTTTCCATGAGTTCTCTAAATAATAGCTAAATGTCTTGATAATAAGTATGATTTGTTAAATTCAGTGATCTTTCAATAAGAGATGGTTTGATTATTTGACTACTCAAATTATCAATCACTATGCCATTTATTTAATTATATATTTTAATATATTTTTCTTATAAAAGGAATACATAATCATACAGGAAAAAAACACTACAAATTAAGAGGAAAGGAAAAAGTCACCCATTATTTCAGCCCTAGAGAAAACCAGTTACCCTCTTGAGGACTTTTTATTCCAGTTCTTTTCTTCTACGTGTATCTACCATAAAGGTACAATGCAAATATAAAGTAATATATACTGGTTCTTTTTGGTAAACCACAAGGTCCTGCTATACAGCACAGGGAACTATATTCAATATCCCATGATAAACCCTAATGGAAAAGAATATGAAAAAGAAAATATGTATATGTGTGTGTATATATATATATATAAGTGATTCATTCTGTTGTACAGCAGAAATTGACACAACAATTTGTCAACTATTCTTCAATAAAAGTAAATAATAATAATATATATGTTTTTCAGTCTTTGTTCTTGATTATAAATGTAACCTATGGCTCCCTATGGGGCTTTCCAGGTGGCACTAGTGGTAAAGAACCCACCTGTCAATGCAGGAGATTGGGAGACATGGGTTCGATCCTTGGGTTGGAAAGATCCCCTGGAGGAGGGCATGGCAATCCTCTCCAGTATTCTTACCTGGAGAATCCCATGGACAGAAGAGCCTGGTGGGTTTTAGTACACAGGTTTTCCAAGAGTTGGACACAACTGGAGTGACTTAGCATGCACGCAGACTATAAAACAATAACAATACAGAGTGATTAACACTAGTGTTTGAGATAAGCTCAGTCTGCAATAGAACTGGTTGAATAGAACACAGACCTATCCTGACGGGGGAGAAAGAGCCAGGAAAACAAGCTTCCTAGAAGCTATGCAGAAGGGCTTCACTCTAATGGAGAGATGAAGCCAAAGACAGGGATGAAGAGGGTCAACAGGGAGCATCCCCCGTCCAGGACCAAAGATAATCCCATATGGCTGGAAGATGGAAAGATTTAAACAAGAGATGAGGTGGGAGAAGTTGGTACAGGCTTTGTGTTCCATAATGAGGAGTCTGATTTTTATGGAGAAGGTAACGAAGCTATTAAGCAGAAGAGTGACCTGATCAGTGTGCATTTAAGCAGGAGCACCCTGACTGCAGGTTGGAAAGGATGGGAGATATGGCAAGGCTGAGGCTGAGAGCACTATCTGGCAGTCATTCAGATTAGATACGGAGAGGACCGTAGTGCAGGCAGCAGTAGTGATCAATGTCAGGGATGTCAAGAGGCTTAGAATATTCCTTACCCCTCCACGTGCCACTTGGGGATTAACCTCAGGTGTTGATCATGTTAGCCTAATTGCTGACAAGACAGTATCTCAAGACTTGCCTCAGTTATCTTCTTTGAAATGAGGTTAAATGAGACAAATACAAATATGTTTCGGATCCTGCTCCAAAGGGATCATTGTATAGGACCTGGGTAAGGTTCTGACCCTATAACTGAAGTCAGGCGATAGGGATCCATGCTACATAATTTATGAAGAGTGAATGACTCGAAGACCCTTTTAGAGCAACATAACCACTGCAGAAGAACTAGAAAAATATTTGGGGCCATGGTGATTTTGGGGAGCTGCAAGCTGAAAGTAGAGTAAGTCCATTCTGAATAATATATTTACTAAATTGCAGTCATTCGTAGTATGTTAATAATCAGTTACCCAAATGCATACACGTTTACTGGATAAACAAATATTGGACAGGGGATGAGGACTTACAAATTCCAGGGGACACTGAGGTTCAATATCAACAGTCTTCTTTGTCTACTTGGGTTGCTACCATGGTTTATTTGCACCGCTCTCTTAAGATGACTGATGCTGAAATCCATCCAAATTTTTTAGCAACAACACTTATTCCTGTGTATAATTTGGCTGTTGAAGACTTACTTTGTCTTTAACAATTAGAACTTTCTGAAACTGATTTGAGTTGCTTTGTGAGAGGATAATGATTTTGCTGTCACTGGAAGTATTTTTAAAAGAAGCCTGGAAAAAAAAAAACACTGGAGGACAAGTTTTAGGCAGGATTCATATACAGATTAAAATATTGGTTTATATCTTTAGAGAGTTATATTCTTCTGTTGTAGATATGTTATGATATCCTTATATATTACTTTTCCTTCCTTACTACTCAGTGTTACTTAAACAAAGTCAACTAAGTTGTCAAAGATTTCAGATACAAGGTCAAATACCTAGAATTCCTCTAACACATATATTTTAAATTTTGCATATGGATGATTAAGTTGGATCTTCCAATGCAACGATTTAAAACCTTAGTTCATTCAGCCTAAATTGAGAGCTAACTCTGTTATCTGACATAAAAACAGATAATTCACATATAAAGGATTATTGAAAATTGTATCAAATTGCAAATTGAGTATAGGTGTCTACCCCGACTGCAAAGCCTTTGCAATAAAAGAAAGTTGATGAAAATGATGTATCGTAGGACAGAAAAATACAAGAATGTCCATCAGAGGAACAAAAATTGTGAAAAAAAAAAAATCTCTGGAAGATAGACTACAATTGTTGCCCACCAGGGTTCTTGGTCTCCTTAATGAATAGAAATTGATCAGAAGCTAGACAAGAAATTCAGGCAAGACTTTACTGGGCCTCTGCTGCAGCAGTCCAGAGGAGAACAGATTACCTTGCTTGCTTACTCCCCGAAGGGCGGAGCAGTATTTCCTTACAGGGAGCAAGGGTAGGAATGTGTCTAGGGGTTGGTTAGGAGGGGTGGCTTAAGTGGTTTGCCAATCGCTGTGGTGGTGTTGAGTGCAGGGGGTATGTACAGTACCCTGCCTTTGCTCCCAACACCCTGCTTGTGCTCCCAGATCTCCAGAAGAGGCAGTTGGTATCTTATTGTCCATAATTTGCCCCAACTGCACTAGCTGCAGTTATTTTTAGTCCCTTGTATTTTATTTGTATTTTGTTGCTTGAGGAGGTGTATATCCTCCTCCAGGTACAAGCTCTGCAACCCAGGGACCCAGTCCAGGTCCCAGCCTGTCCTCTAATGAAGTGCAAAGAAGGTGACAACTCCAAGTACACATGGGAGACAATGATTCTTTCAAAAGTCAGAAATGTTGGAGACACCCAAAAAAAGATGATGCCATTGATGGGAGAAATATGATGGAAGGGAATGTTGCCATTGTATGATGACAAATGATGCTATTTCCATTGATAAGCTTTCAAGAAATCCTTAAGAAGTGAGGTCTGAGATGGTTTTATATTCTTTTAAAGTCTTTTGACTTCTCTCTAGCACTACCTCGGAGAAGGCAATGGCAACCCACCCCAGTACTCTTGCCTGGAAAATCCCATGGATGGAGGAGCCTGGTAGGCTGCAGTCCATGGGGTCGTGAAGAGTCAGACACGACTGAGAGACTTCACTTTCAATTTTCGCTTTCACACATTGTAAAAGGAAATGGCAACCCACTGCAGTGTTCTTGCCTGGAGAATCCCAGGGATGGCAGACCCTGGTGGGCTGCCATCTATGGGGTCGCACAGAGTTGGACATGACTGAAGTGACTTATCAGCAGCTAGCACTACCTACTGCATGTACTCAAGATGAAGCCCCATGTCCCTTGGGAGTGTAATAGGTTGGAAAGAAAATTTTCACAGTGACTCTACAACAAGAAAAAAAATCACAAACTCCTTTAAGTCATTCTCAACATCACAAATTATTTACAGAACATTGATATCCTAAGTCAAACTGGAAGACTAGGGTCCAAGAGATATGGAATTATCTGTCAGCTGAGAGGCAGGACAAAGTGGGGAAGTTTGTAACTCAAAAAATTTGAGAAATCCAGTTCCAGATATTTGAATTGTTATCCTCATCATCTTTAAAGGGGACTCAAGCTTTTTGTGTCTCCAGAGACATGTCTTCTTTCCTAAGGAACTGGAGTAGAAAAAATCTAGGATGGAAGATGGGAACTCTCAAAGCAGCAGCCAGTGAAAATGGGGTTAAGACACTTTTCCCCAGTCAAGAGATTTTATCGCTTTGAAGTGAAGTGAAGTCGCTCAGTCGTGTCCGACTCTTTGCAACCCCATGGACTGTAGCCTACCAGGCTCCTCTGTCCATGGGATTTTCCAGGCAATAGTACTAGAGCGGATTGCCATTTCCTTCTCCAGCGGATCTTCCCAACCCAGGGATCGAACCCAGGTCTCCCACATTGTAGACAGACGCTTTACCATCTAAGCCACCAGGGAAGTCCCTTATCACAAGTCCAAAGAATCACTGACATCCTGCTGCATCTGTACCTGAGCAATGTAGATCTTATTAATCAGCCTACTGAACTGTTCCTTTTTCAGAAACATAGATAGCATCCAAAAAACTTTATTGTAATCCACACAGTCAAAGGCTTTGGCACACTCAATAAAGCAGAAATAGATATTTTTCTGGAATTATCTTACTTTTTTGGTGATCCAGCAGATGTGGGCAATTTGATCTCTGGTTCCTCCACCTTTTCTAAAGCCAGTTTGAACATCAGGAAGTTCACGGTTCACGTATTGCTGAAGCCTGGCTTGGAGAATTTTGAGCATTACTTTACTAGCGTGTGAGATGAGTGCAATTGTGCGGTAGTTTGAGCATTCTTTGGCATTGCCTTTCTTTGGGATTGGAATGAAAACTGACCTTTTCCCGTCCTGTGGCCACTGCTGAGTTTTCCAAATTTGCTGGCATATTGAGTGCAGCACTTTCACAGCATCATCTTTCAGAATGTGAAATAGCTCAACTGGAATTCCATCACCTCCACTACCTTTGTTCGTAATGATGCTTCCTAAGGCCCACTTGACTTCACATTCCAAGATATCTGGCTCTAGGTGAGTCATCACACCGTCGTGATTACCTGGGTCGTGAAGATCTTTTTTGTACAGCTCTTCTGTGTATTCTTGCCACCTCTTCTTAATATCTTCTGCTTCTGTTAGGTCCATACCATTTCTGTCCTTTATTGAGCCCATCTTTGCCTGAAATGTTCGCTTGACATCTTTATTTTTCTTGAAGAGATCTCTAGTCTTTCCCATTCTATTGTTTTCCTCTATTTCTTTGCATTGATTGCTGAGGATGGCTTTCTTATCTCTCCTTGCTTTTCTTTGGAATTTTGCATTCAAATGGGTATATCTTTCCTTTTCTCTTTTGCTTTTCACTTCCCTTCTTTTCAGTTATTTGTAAGGCATCCTCAGACAGCCATTTTGCCTTTTTTGCATTTGTTTTTCTTGGGGACGGTCTTGATCCTTGTTTCCAGTACAATGTCACGAACCTCTGTCCATAGTTCATCAGGCACTCTATCAGATCTAGTCCCTTAAATCTATTTCTCACTTCCACTGTATAATCATAAGGGATTTGATTTAGGTCATACCTGAATGGTCTAGTAGTTTTCCCCACTTTCTTCAATTTCAGTCTGAATTTAGCAACAAGTTCATGATCTGAGCCACAGTCAGCTCCTGGTCTTGTTTTTGTTGACTGTATAGAGCTTCTCCATCTTTGGCTGCAAAGAATATAATCTATCTGATTTTGGTGTTGACCGTCTTGTGATATCCATGTGTAGAGTCTTCTCTTATGTTGTTGGAAGAGGGTGTTTGCTATGACCAGTGCATTCTCTTGCAGAAATCTATTAGCCTTTGCCCTGCTTCATTCTGTACTCCAAGGCTAAATTTGCCTGTTTCTCCAGCTGTTTCTTGGCTTCCTACATTTGCATTCCAATCCCCTATAATGAAAAGGACATCTTTTGGGGGTGTTAGTTCTAGAAGGTCTTGTAGGTCTTCATAGAACCGTTCAACTTCAGCTTCTTCAGCATTACTGCTTGAGGCATAGAGTTGGATTACTGTGATATTGAATGGTTTGCCTTGGAAATGAACAGAGATCATTCTGTCATTTTTGAGATTGCATCCAAGTACTGCATTTTGGACTCTTTTGCTGATTGTGATGGCTACTCCATTTCTTCTGAAGGATTCCTGCCCACAGTAGTAGATATAATGGTCATCTGAGTTAAATTCACCATTCCAGTCCATCTTAGTTCACTGATTCCTAGAATGCCAACTTTCACTCTTGCCATCTCCTGTTTGACCACTTCCAATTTGCCTTGATTCATGGACCTAACATTCCTATGTATGTAATGTAATATTGCTTTTTACAGCGTTGGACCTTGCTTCTATCACCAGTCCCATCCACAACTTGGTGTTGTTTTGCTTTGGCTCCATCCCTTCATTCTTTCTGGAGTTATTTCTCCACTGATCTCCAGTAGCATATTGCGCACCTACCAACCTGAGGAGTTCATCTTTCAGTGCCCTATCTTTTTGCCTGTTCATACTGTTCATGGGGTTCTCAAGGCAAGAATACTGAAGTGGTTTGCCATTCCCTTCTCCAGTGGACCACGTTTTGTCAGACCTCTCCAACATGACCCATCCATCTTGGGTGGCCCTAAATGGCATGACTCATAGTTTCATTGAGTTAGACAAGGCTGTGGTCTATGTGATCAGTTTGATTAGTTTTCTCCAGTGGACCACATTCTGCCAGACCTCTCCAATATGACCTGGCCATCTTGGGTGGCCCCACATGGCATGGCTTAGTTTCATTGAGTTAGACAAGGGTGTGGTCCATGTGATCAGATTAGCTACTTGTCTGTGATTGTGGTTTCAGTCTGTCAGCCCTCTGATGTCCTCTCTCAGTGACCACCATCTTACTTGGGTTTCTCTTACCTTGGTTATATGGAATCTCGTCATGGCTGCTCCAGAAAGCACAGCCACTGTTCCTTATCTTGGATATGGGGTAGCTCCTCTCAGCCGCCATCCCTGACCTTGGCTCCTTCTCCATCACAGCCACCATGACATGTTTCCATTATGGCTTGCAATTGTAATTTTCTTTAATTTTATGTCTGACTATTGACTGTGCAAACTGATAAACGTATTTCACTATTGTGATTATGTAATTTTACTAACAATACCATTGTGTCATGATTGGTCAACAGAAAAATAATAGAACTCTTTATCAAAACTATCATTCACTACAAAAATCTACAATCACTTTTTAAAATCCCAATGCTTATCAGAATTATCTTGAGGTTTTTTTTTTTTGAAAAATACAAATGCCCAGGTATTGCTTTTTTTTTCTCCAGAGTTCCAGATATGTTTCTAAGGAGCAGTCATGTGTAAAAACAACTGGACTATGTGTTGATCTTTTACTTTTATCAAGTTTGTTTCACTTTTTCTATTTCACATTCAGTGCTCTCATTTCATTTAGCTTATATTTTTCAACTGCCCCATCTCTTCTTCTTTTTTTCTTTGATGTTCTTTCTCAAGTCTTTATCAATCACAGTAGAAACTTTTGTATACTTACATCGTTTCAGTCGTGTCTGACTCTGTGCAACCCCGTGGACTGCAGCCTACCATGCTCCTCCATCCATGGGATTTTCCAGGCAAGAGTACTGGAGTGGGTTGCCATTGCCTTCTCCTATATAAATAATATGTATAATATATATTTTAGAAAACATATGAATTTTTTCCTAACCAAAAAGTTCATGACATTTTGATTCCAATTGTTTGACTTAGTACAAACAGAATGCTAGATCTCTAATTTTAAAAAATAGATACACAACAAGCACCAATGGTTTACTGTATAGTATAGGGAACCATAGTTAATTCTTACAATAACCTATAATGGAAAATAATTTCAAAAATAATATATGTGTATATATATAACTTAATCATCTTGCTGTGTATCTGAAATATTGTAAGGCAACTACACTTCAATAAAATATATTTTAAGAGAAATAATAAAATAAAACCCTTAAAAAATAATTAACTAAAAATATAGAATGTATGAATACCAAAATTTAGTAACAGTGAATTCCTCACATAGTCATGTCCTAGTATGTAGTGTGTGTACTAGTATGTAACGCTAGTTGTATATGTACAATATGAAATGATATCATATGGTACAAGCTCTGTGTTTTTTCAGTTTGGTCCTTTAAGACTCATGGAAGCCTTTTGGATACTGCTCTGCACTTTCACAATCCCTGCACTAGAGATCATGGGGGGGAATGGCCTATTATTGCAAGCAAATGCCCACTGCTTTCTTGGTGCCCTGGCCAGGGGGTGGAACATACTTTGAATTGCTAGTCCTTGAAAGAGCAAATATACCTTCAGGAGAAAAAAAAAAAAAAAAAAAGAACACACAACAGTCTCACCAACATTCAGTTTAATATTTACTCTTCTCTTTCTTGGGTCAAGGCTGTGGAATATAAACTGGGTTCCTGCCAGGTTCTTACCACTTCCAACAGTCATTTTTCAGGAAGTTCTGTTTTGGGGGAAGAAATTTTAAGAAGTAGTTCCTGGGAGGAAATCAGCCATGTTTATGTTGTTGAGTGATTCTACTATGTTTGAGGGGGGAACTGCACTGCCTGTAGATGTTAAATCATTCACTGTTTGGAGAGAACTTCATTTGGGTGCATATTTTCTTATTCTCCACCAGCAGCAGCTATTTTTCCAGCTGCCTATATGTGTTTGTGGGTTTCCCTGGTGGCTCAGATGGTAAAGAATCTGCCTGTAATGTAGGAGACCTGGGTTCAGTCCCTGGGCTGGGAAGATCCCCTGGAGAAGGGAAAGGCTACCCACTCCAGTATTCTGGCCTGGAGAATCGCATGGATGGAGGAGACTGGCAAGCTACAGTCCATGGGGTCATGGAGAGTAAACACGACTGAGCAACTAACATACACACACATACTCCATATGTGTTTGCAAGTTTTTCTCCCCCATCTAGACTGTTAATAAGTGGAGACTGATGACCACACCTAATCTATCTCCCCCTGCCCTGAGGAGCATAGGTCAGTAAGGCGAGAGAAAGCCCCACCCCCTTGCCAAGGCGGGACTTCCACTGCAGCGCCCCCCACGGGTTGGAATTCACCACCACTGGTTTGGCTTTCATCTCTTCCTGAACAGGTTTCCCCATTGCTTGAGGGTCTCCCAGAAGCTCTTCCTAAATAAAGTATTTAAGCATGATTCTCATCTCAACGTTTTCTTCTGGGGATCTCCAAATGACTATAACCGAGAGGACTGAGAATCAGAGCCCTCAGTTCAGTTCAGTTCAGTTCATTCACTCAGTCGTGTCCGACTCTTTGCGACCCCATGAATCCCAGCATGCCAGGCCTCCCTGTCCATCACCGACTCCCGGAGTTCACTCAGACTCACGTCCATCAAGTCCGTGATGCCATCCAGTCATCTAATCCTCTGTTGTCCCCTTTTCCTCCTGCCTCCAACCCCTCCCAGAATCAGAGTCTTTTCCAGTGAGTCAACTCTTCGCATGAGGTGGCCAAAGTACTGGAGTTTCAGCTTTAGCATCATTCCTTCCAAAGAAATCCCAGGGCTGATCTCCTTCAGAATGGACTGGTTGCATCTCCTTGCAGTCCAAGGGACTCTCAAGAGTCTTCTCCAACACCACAGTTCAAAAGCATCAATTCTTCGGCACTCTGCCTTCTTCACAGTCCAACTCTCACATCTATACATGACCACAGGAAAAACCATAGCCTTGACTAGACGGACCTTAGTGGGCAAAGTAATGTCTCTGCTTTTGAATATGCTATTTAGGTTGGTCATAACTTTTCTTCCAAGGAGTAAGCTTCTTTTAATTTCATGGCTGCAGTCACCATCTGCAGTGATTTTGGAGCCCCCCAAAATAAGTCTGACACTGTTTCCACTGTTTCCCCATCTATTTCCCAAGACGTGATGGGACCGGATGCCATGATCTTTGTTTTCTGAATGTTGAGCTTTAAGCCAACTTTTTCACTCTCCTCTTTCACTTTCATCAAGAGGCTTTTGAGTTCCTCTTCACTTTCTGCCATAACGGTGGTGTCACCTGCATATCTGAGGTTATTGATATTTCTCCCAGCAATCTTGATTCCAGCTTGTGTTTCTTCCAGTCCACCGTTTCTCATGATGTACTCTGCATATAAGTTAAATAAGCAAGGTGACAATATACAGCCTTGATGTATTCCTTTTCCTATTTGGAACCAGTCTGTTGTTCCATGTCCAGTTCTAACTGTTGCTTCCTGACCTGCATACAGATTTCTCAAGAGGCAGGTCAGGTGATCTGGTATTCCCATCTCTTTCAGAATTTTCCACAGTTTATTGTGATCCACACAGTCAAAGGCTTTGGCATAGTCAAGAAAGCAGAAATAGATGTTTTTCTGGAACTCTCTTGCTTTTTCCATGATCCAGCAGATGCTGGCAATTTGATCTCTGGTTCCTCTGCCTTTTCTAAACCCAGCTTGAACACCAGGAAGTTGAACATATTGAACATATACTATCAACTCCTTCATGGGCTTGTTCACCACATGACAACTTGCTAAGCTAACTTTGCCTCCACGCTGTCTGTCTCATTGGTCCTCAGATAATACAGGCTTTGGCTTTGTTTCTACAGATGCTATTCTTCCTTTATTTTCTACCTTCTCCATGAAACCTTTCCCAAGAATTCCAATCCTCCCCTAGTACCAGTACACCATTGCATTTTGTCCATTTGCCTGTGTTGCATGGCAGAATAACACGGTCATCCTCCCTATTTAGTAAGTCCCTAAGATCAGAGGGACGTCATGCTTCTTACTTCCGCTGATTTCCCTACAGCACTTGGCATCATTCTGAACGCACAGCCAGCAAAACATGGCTGCTCCTGCTTCACATACCAATTTAAGTACCTAAGCTTTTCTATAGCACTTAATTCAGTGCCTTCCTCATGGCTGGAACAAACAGGCTTTGCATTACCTCCCCTCGAGGTGGAGTTGTCTCTACTTCCAAACGCCAGTGTCTGCGTCTCTCCTCAGAGGTCTTCTTCCAAACAGCAGGTCATTCTGCCAAACAGCAGAAAGCAGGCCTCAGGCACAGTAGATTGGACAATCTGAGTATTTAACCACTGAAAACCCTCAACCAATCATGCTTAGAGGTAGGTGGATATATAATCCAGCTCCCACTCCCTCCATAAGTCGTCACTGAGTTGTCTACAGTAGCTCCCAGAGTTCCCCGTTGGGCTTGAGCTCTGATCGTCCATGATGGTAACTTACTCCCTAAGGTTGCCTGCCCTTCCTGTGTCACCTCCACACCTCCCTACTAGTGTTACCTGGGACTGCTTCCCACATAAACGACTCACACTTGAATTATCTCAGGGCCTGATACAAGAGATGGGATCTGAACTAAGATGACATTCAATAAGTACCCATGGAATTAACAAAAAGGAGATTTCACTTCCCCGTCACAGGCGAGAGGCCAGGTGAGGGTGTTATGCCCAAGTCGCGAAATCTCCCAGTGACCACCAGGGAGTCGATATCTGATGCAAAAGCAAAAGAGTCTTCATTACCAAGCTCGAGCTGGGGCCTCCACCATTATCGACACAGCGGCTATAGGGAGGAGCTCCGGGTTTGGGATTACATTGCTTATATAGGGAGTGTTCATGAAAAAAAAGAATTTCTAGGTAGGGGGACATCTGATTGGTCACTTTCTTTTGAAGGGTTGTGTGTTGGTTTCTGATTGGTCCCTATTACCTAGGTAGACCACAAGTTCCTGAACGTTAAGTCAGGAGATTCTGGTCTGGGGTCCGATTGGCTCGTGGGTGGTGGGGTGAGGTCAGGGGATTTCCAAAGGCTTTTTTCCCGAAACCTTCCAAAATGGAGTTTTTCTGTTAACAAAATGGAGTAGCTTAGATTCTTCAAGGGGCAAGATGGAATTTCTCAAGCCTGGGAGGATAGAACTTTCAAATTCCAAGTGCACTTCAAAACTGGAAATTACAAAAAGAAGAGGCTCCCTGAGAATCAGTTTAAACAGCAGTCCCCAACGTTTTTGGCACCAGGGACCAGTTTTTTTGGAAGACAATTTTTCCATGGACAAGCCTGGGGTGTTAGTTATGGGATGATTCAAGTGCATTACCTTTATCTTGTTCTTTATTTCTATTATTATTACATCAACTCCACCTCAGATCATTAGGCATTAGATCCTGGAGGTTGGGACCCTTAATTTAAAACAAACAGCACTGCATCATTGGGGGCAGCTGTGAAATTCAAAGTATGCAGCTAGGTCTAGAGGAGGCAAGTGCTATGATAATGTACAGTAGGAAGACAACACAGCTGCTTACAATTTACTGGCCCAACTTGGGTTGGGCAATGCATATCTTGGCAGACCAGAAGCCAGACCCCTAGTTTTCTTGGTTTCCACTAATATATGACAGAGTAATCTAGGAAAAATAATAACTACTCAGACTTTTTGCTAACCTTGATGAGCTACATTTGACTTGAGCTATAAAATCAGAAAAATGTCCCCTTTCTTGCATCTTAAGGTTTGCAACAATTTCTACCTGTTAAAATAGCTTACCAGAAATGAAGCAGACAAAAGCCACATAAAAGCTTCAAGGATGATGGGGAAAAGCAGTTAACCCAGATCAGCTAGAAGGGCAGCTTGAATATTTCTGATGGCTGATTGCATAACCATCAAGTACTTGAATGTTTAATGGGTTAGTCCTTTGTTTGCTGGAGGAATGCAATTGCTCAATGAAATGTGAAAAGACAAGGACCATTTTCATGATTACCAAGGCTGAGCGCTGAAGAATTGATGCTTTTGAACTGTGGTGTTGGAGAAGACTCTTGAGAGTCCCTTGGACTGCAAGGAGATCAACCAGTCCATTCTGAAGGAGATCAGCCCTGGGATTTCTTTGGAAGGAATGATGCTAAAGCTGAAACTCCAGTACTTTGGCCACCTCATGCGAAGAGTTGACTCATTGGAAAAGACTCTGATGCTGGCAGGGATTGGGGGCAGGAGGAGAAGGGGACGACAGAGAATGAGATGGCTGGATGGCATCACCGACCTGATGGACATGAGTCTGAGTGAACTCCGGGAGTTGGTGATGGACAGGGAGGCCTGGCGTGCTGCGATTCATGGGGTCACAAAGAGTCGGACACGACTGAGCGACTAAACTGAACTGAACCAAGTTCTTGCTCTGTTTGCTTAATCAAATGTCTACTTATGATCTCTTTGGGAGGTTCTGAATTTCTTTAGCTCTTTCCTTAAAGTTAATCTACTCGGGAAGCAAGGATTATTCATCATAGATCAGTGCACATTAGCACTTTCTAATAATTAGTTGCAAGCCCCAGTTTCTAGACAACTAACCAGTCCCTATATCATTCCTTGACTCATTCTACCTGTTAGGACCAAACTGGAGCCAGGACAGGCTCTAAGGGGCAGGCTAGGCCTGAGGTTTAGTCTCTAGGAAGGCTGAGGCACTGGGAACTCCCACAGGCATTGTAGCTAGACCAATCAGAAATCCCCGTAGCCCCCCGCTCGCGCCAGACCCGAGCCAATCCAGATAGGGATGCGAGGTGTAAAAGTCCCGCGCGCGCGTATGGTTTAACCAATCAGCTATGCTGTTACAGAAACAAAGAACCGTCTGTATAAAAGTATATGTGATTCAGAGCTCAGGGCTCTTGTCGGATGCCACTGTGCTGGATGAAACCTGGGCCCTAACTCGAGCTAGCAATAAACCCCTTTATGCTTTTGCATTGCTGTGGACATCTTATTCTCTCAGTTTTGGGGACTCGGACTCTGGGCATAACACTACCAATCCTAATCATTTTAACATATATAGTTTTCATATTTTTAATTTTTAAAGTCTTTATTGAATTTGTTACAATATTGTTTCTGTGTTATGTTTTGGGTTTTGGCCACAAGACATGTGGGATTTTAGCTCCCTGACTAGGGATTGAATCCTCATCCCTTGCACTGGAAGGTGAAGTCTTAACCACTGGACCACCAAGAAGCTCCTTAACATGTATTATTATAATTCATTTTAAAAAGTATATATAGTTCTATGAAAGATATAATTGATAGTTTGATAGGGATTGCATTTAATCTGTAGATTGGAGGAATGGGATGGGGGATAGGAGGGAGGCTAGAGAGGAAGCAGATGTATATATAGTTGTGACTGATTTGTGTTGTTGTATGGTGGAAACCAACACAACAGTTACAAAAAAAAAGGAATATGAAAAGGAATATATATATATATATGTATATACTCAGCTGAATCACTTTTATGTATACCAGAAACTCACATAGCATTGTAAATCAACTATACTTCAGAAAAACAAATTTTTAAAAATATTATATATAAAGAAAAGGGAACCCTCTTACACTGTTGGTTGAGAATACAAAGTAGTACAGCCACTATGGAGAACATTGTGGAGATTCCTTAAAAAACTGGAAATAGAACTGCCATATGTCCCAGCAATCCCATTGCTGGGCATAGACACTGAGGAAACCAGAATTGAAAGAGACATGTGTACCCCACTGTTCACTGAAGCTCTGTTTACAATAGCTAGGACGTGGAAGCAACCTAGATGTCCATCAACAGATGAATGGATAAGAAAGCTGTGGTACATATACACAATGGAATATTACTCGGCCATTAAAAAGAATGCATTTGAATCAGTTCTTATGAGGTGGATGAAATTGGAGCCTATCATACAGAGTGAAGTAAGTCAGAAAGAAAAACATTGATACATTATATTATTGCTTATATATGGAATTTAGAAAGATGGTAACAATGACCCTGTATGCAAAACAGCAAAAGAGACACAGATGTAAAGAACAGACTTTTGAACTCTGTGGGAGAAGGCAAGGGTGGGATGATTTGAGAGAATAGCATTGAAACATGTATATTCGGTACAGTTCATTTGCTCAGTCATGTCTGACTCTTTGTGATCCCATGAATCGCAGCATGCCAGGCCTCCCTGTCCATCACCAACTCCCAGAGTTCACCCAAACTCATGTCCATCGAGTCAGTGATGCCATCCAGCCATCACATCCTTGGTCGTCCCCTTCTCCTCCTGCCCCCAATCCCTCCCAGCATCAGAGTCTTTTCCAATGAGTCAACTCTTGCATGAGGTGGCCAAAGTACTGGAGTTTCAGCTTCAGCATCATTCCTTCCAAAGAAATCCCAAGGCTGATCTCCTTCAGAATGGACTGGTTGGATCTCCTTGCAGTCCAAGGGACACTCAAGAGTCTTCTCCAACACCACAGTTCAAAAGCACCAATTCTTTGGCACTTAGCTTTCTTCACAGTCCAACTCTCTCATCCATACATGACCACTGAAAAAACCGTAGTGGAAGAAGGCAAGGGTGGGAAGATTTGAGAGAACAGCATTGAAACATGTATATTACCATATGTGAAATAGATCGCCAGTCCAGGTTCGATTCATGAGACAGGGCACTCAGGGCTGGTGCACTGGGACAACCCTGAGGGATGGGATGGGGAGAGAGGTGGGGGGGGGGGGGGGCGGGGAGGTTCAAGATGGAAGACACATGTACACCCATGGCTGATTCATGTGAATGTATGGCAAAAACGACTACAATATTGTAAAGTAATTAGCCTCCAATTAAAATAAATTAATTAATTTACAAAAAAATTATATATAAGTGAATAAACAACTTTTAGTATTATTTTGTGTACACGTTTAAACTATTTCATACAGTGTCATGAATAAAAGATTATTTGACAAAAGCTGGAAAATAAAAAAGTTACTGCCAAAGATGATGCATCTTAAGAAAGAGAGAGAAGATAATAACCCCCTTGCTTCTCCTTGTCTGCCCTTTGCTCTCCTGTCTTCTGGGCACATTTCCCATGGGCAGAATCCAGCCAGAAGTCAATTGGCTGAGAAATCTGAGAAATGTAGCTTGCAGGATGAGCCCCTTTCAATGTAAAAGAGACAGGGAAGAGCAGAGAATGGAGCTGAAAGCAAGCGGATAAATGCTTTGCAGGGTACATTCTGGATTTACAATGAAGTCCTTTAAAAACCGTGCAATTTTCAGCTTTCCAGAATGAAGGTCATATACTTCTGAGTCATCATCTGATTGTGCAAAAGGACCTTTGAAAGCTTACGAGGAAATTCTAAAGAAGTCCCTGACCTGGGAAGGGGACCCAATGGGACCAGGGCCCCTCAGTTGGCACATCCCTTGGGGATCAAGCCCTCATTTACCCTTCTGCTCTAACTGCATCTTCCAGCTTCTGAGTGGGAAGGACTCTAGAACCATGATCTCTGGAAAGTGGGAGTTGTTGTTGTTCAGTCTCTATAGTGTGTCTGATGGTTTGTGACCCCATGGTCTGCAGTGCACCAGACTTGCCTGTCCTTCATTATCTCCCAGAGTTTCCTCAAACTCGTATCCACTGAGTCGGTGATGCCATCCAACCATCTCATCCTCTGTCACTCCCTTCTCATCCTACACTCAATTTTTCTCAGCAGCAGGGTCTTTTCCAACGAGTGAGCTCTTCACATCAGGTGCCCAAGGTATTGGAGCATCATCTTCAGCAAATGGGAAACTGGGATAAATAAAGCAAAATGGAGGCTTCGCAAGGTTGCCAGTATTTCAATAAAAATATCAGACATAACAGAAGACTGACAAGACAGTGACAAAAATCAGTTCAGTTCAGTTGTTCAGCCGTGTCCAGCTCTTTGCAACCCTGTGGACCGTAGCATGATAGGCCTCCCGGTCCGTCACCAACTCCCGGAGCTTACTCAAACTCAGGGTCATGAAGTTGGTGATGTCATCCAACCACCTCATCCTCTGCCAGCCCCCCTCCTCCCGCCTTCAGTCTTTCCCAGCATCAGGTTCTTGACAGATGAGTCAGCTCTTCGCATCAGGTGACAAAAGTACTGGACTTTCAGCTGCAGCATCAGTCCTTTCAATGAATATTCAGGGCTGATTTCCTTTAAGATGGACTGGTTGGATCTCCTTTTAGTCCAAGGGACTCGCAAGAGTCTTCTCCAACACCATAATTCAAAAGCATCAGTTCTTCAGCACTCAGCTTTCTTTACGGTCCAACTCTCACATCCATACACGACTATTGGAAAAATCATAGCTTTGACTAGATAGACCTTTGTTGGCAAAGTAATGTCTCTGCTCTTTATTTTTTTTTATTTTTTTTTTCACTTTCTTTTTTTTTTTATTTTATTTTATTTTTTTTTAGTTTTTTATTTTTTACATTTTAAAATCTTTAATTCTTACATGCATTCCCAAACATGAACCCCCCTCCCACCTCCCTCCCCATAACATCTTTCTGGGTCATCCCCATGCACCAGCCCCAAGCATGCTGCATCCTGCGTCAGACATAGACTGGCTATTCAATTCACATGATAGTATACATGTTAGAATGTCATTCTCCCAAATCATCCCACCCTCTCCCTCTCCCTCTGAGTCCAAAAGTCCGTTATACACATCTGTGTCTCTTTCCCTGTCTTGCATACAGGGTCGTCATTGCCATCTTCCTAAATTCCATATATATGTGTTAGTATACTGTATTGGTGTTTTTCTTTCTGGCTTACTTCACTCTGTATAATCGGCTCCAGTTTCATCCATCTCATCAGAACTGATTCAAATGAATTCTTTTTAACCGCTGAGTAATACTCCATTGTGTATATGTACCACAGCTTTCTTATCCATTCATCTGCTGATGGACATCTAGGTTGTTTCCATGTCCTGGCTATTATAAACAGTATGCTGTCTAGGTGGCTCATAGCTTTTCTTCCAAGGAGCAAGTGTCTTTTAATTTCATGGCTGCAGACACCATCTGCATATTTTGGAGGCCCCCCCCCAAAAAAATAAAGTCTTTCACTGTTTCCATTGTTTCCCCATCTATTTGCCATGAAGTGATGGGACTGGATGCCATGATCTCAGTTTTCTGAATGTTGAGTTTTAAGCCAACTTTTTCACTCTTCTCTTTCACTTTCATCAAGAGGGTCTTCAGTTCTTCTTTGCTTTCTGCCATAAGGACGGTGTCTTCTCCACATCCGCGACAAAGATATGCAATATGAACAGATTTCTGGAAACAATTTACAGTAACTCCTATTTTGCACTAAATAGAATATTTCTCCTTTATTCTATTTATTTACTTTTGGTTGTGTCCATGGTCTGTGGGATCTTAGTTCCCCAACCAGGACTGAATCCATGCCAGCAGTGGAATCTCAGAGCTTTTACCTCCAGGGAAGTTCCTTTTCCTTTTTAGAATAACATTTTCAGAAATTCATGCTTTTTGCCCTTCAATCAGAAGTGTACCACTTAGACCAAGAGAACAAACAGAAGGACTATTGACTGATCCAATACCATGAAAAATAATGAAAACTGCTTAATTAGATTGTTGCAGACTTTTATAAGGAAGACCAACATAAGAGAGTTTGTTGATAGGTTTCTTTAATGTTTTTCCAGAATAAAAGCTCAAATCCTGAACACTCTCAGGTTCACAGGTTTGATAAACTCCATTCTGCAGAATACAAGTAGGGTCTTCAATGACAACTTAGGAACTATACACCAGCACCATCCAATAGAAATTTAACATGAGCCATAATAAAAAAATAAGTGGTGGGTGAAATGAGTGAAAAGGGTCACTCATTTTTTAGGTACAAATTTGTACTTTTTAGGTACAAATTTCTAGTTATAAAATAACTCATGGGGATATAATGTACAGCATGGTGACTATAGTCAATAACGCTCTATTGCGTATTTGAAAGTAGCTAGAAGAGTGAATCTTGAAAACCAACAACGTGAAACTGGTAAGTCATTTTAAGAGTATTTTACATTCAGTACATCAAAAATATAATGGCAATATGCAATCAATGTAAAACTTAATTAATAAACTAATTTTGCTTTCCTTCTAATCTAATCTTTGAAATCTTACATGTATTTTATGCTTTCAGCATGTCTCAATTCAGATACTAAATTTTTATTGGAAATATTTGATTTGTATTTAGATTTTATAAAACATGCAGTTGCCAAGAAAAATTCACGTGTTCATGTTCTGAGCACACATTTTTTAAAAATGTTTTTCAGTAACTGAATCAAGTATCAGTTTTTAAGTTTTAATTAAAATTAAATACAATTAAAAATTCAGTTTTTCACTCATGGCCATGGTTGCTGTGCTTGACAGATGCATGATGCTCATGGCTACCACATTAAACAGTGAAAAAGTCCATGAGACCAGGACTGTAAAATCCTGAGCTTTTATTTTTTTAACTTTTTTAACTTCATCATGCTACCTTTTGATGGGACCTATTTTTTCCTTCATAATGATTCATTTGAAGCCTGTAAATGAAGCTGTGCTCTTGTTCCTAGTGTCTAAGGAAGAAAACGTAGAAGCAGGAGGGAAGCTTCACATGACAGGATGTTTGTAGATGCATCAAAGAAAGAAAATCACCCTAAATCTTCAAGGTCTGCTGGATAGAATGGAGGTCCGCGGAGCAGAACAACAGGCTTGGGAAATGAACTTGTTGCTTTCAGACAGGGCTCCTTGTCGTGACAGGAACTTGATTCGAACTGGCTTTGACAATGAAAGTTCTCGATGAACGTGAGGAACTGAAATGTCTGCAGGCTCTGCAATGAGAGAGTTGGGAGTGGCTGAACCCAGGGGTTCAGACAATATCATCAGGAAGTGACTTACCTCAGTCTCTTGATGTCAGTGCCTTGCTTTCAGTCTCAGAGTTTCTCCAACAGTGGCAAGATGGTTGCCAGTCCATGTCCTGTTCTTCACGTCCCTATCAGAGAGGGTGTGATTCTTCCCTAAAAGATGCAGCAGGATTCCAGGCTTTCTGGTCATTGTCCTCTCCTTGGGTCAGGTCACTTGATTTACTATCTGAGCCACCAGGGAAGCCCCGAGAAGGCTACTTGTTTCCCCCCAAAATGACTGGTGGCTCAGACTGCAAAGAATCTGCCTGCAATGCAGGAGACTGGGGTTCGATCCCTGGGTCGGGAAGATCCCGTGGAGAAGGGAACGGCTACCCACTCCAATATTCTTGCTGGGAGAATTACATGGAGAGAGGAGCCTGGCAGGCTACAGTTCATGGGGTCTCAAAGAGTGAGACATGACTGAGTGACTAACACACATTCAGAATTTATGCAGCTTCATGAGAAACACTATATCATCTGCAAAGTGTTTCATCTCCTTTTTGCATTTGTCTTGTGGGAACCCACACTTTTTCCAAGCTACTTAATCTTGAGGAAGTTGTTTAACCTCATGTGCTTCATAGTATTATGGGAACAATAATAGGACCTTTCTTGTACATTCATAATAAAAATTAAATAAGCTAATATATGTGAAATATAAGGCAATTTATGAATAGAGTCTGGCAGATAAGTTCTTAAAAAGTCCACTAAATAAATCTGCAAAAATGTGATATTATCTATTTTTCTTAGAAAAGAAGATTCATTGACTTCTCAAGTGAGTTCATACATGCCTTTTTCTGTCGAAGTGGGCTCCAGAGAGAGGAAAAACCACTGAAAATGTTTAATGAGTTAATGAATGAATCTCATTGTCAAAGTCAAGGATGTGTATACTTTTTTCAAAGACATTCCTATGTCTTTAAATACTGTATTCTGATTTCTAGCTTAGGAGGATGTGTCAGAATTTAATTAAATTAAAACCAGGGCAGCCCTCCTGTCAAAGACACTCTGGTTAAATGAAACGGCACCAAGGAACCATGTGGGTATCATGGCCATCATGAGGAATTGTCTTCTCTCTTCTTTTCTTATTGTCCCAATCTGTGGTTTAATCAAGTTATAGGAATTATAGTGAATGAGGTGTATCTGGGAAAAGATTCCTTGAGAAATTAAGGTAACATCTACAGTTGCCTGTGCTGGGGAAAGCAGGACTCAGTCCTACTCAGAGGATGAAAACACCCAGACACGGAAGGAGAATGAGGCTGCCAATTGCCTGGTCCTGATAATGCCAAGTTGATATCTGATGAGAAGCTGAACCTCAGAGTCGTTTTTGGTTGGACATGTTCAATGAAAAAGAGCCATCCACAAAAAGTGATTCAAGGTACAACATCCTCTGCCTTCTCAACAGGCCTAGCCCTCTGTATCCATCCCACCCCCACACCTGCTCTAAAATTACCACCGTGGGGCCACGTCACTGATGGGCACTGCATTCAGTAGCCCCTGGCCTGTTACAGATATATTTACCACTTGCAGGGACACACATCCATATCCTGCCCCCCCATCCCCACCCCCCACTGTCACACAGATACGTATTAGATCAACAGGCTGGTGTATGTGAATTTTCCCAGTTCCCCTCACCTCTCCATACCTACATTTTCCCAAGTAAATGTGTAGTTCCTTCCACTACAAAGTCTTTCTGTGGTCCCACATGGCTTGCTTTGGCCAGTGAAATGTGGACCGAAATGATAGTGGACAAGTTTTGAGCCTACACCAAAGGGCAGCACATTTTCTGCTCACTTCTTTTGCTCAGAACTCTGCCACACCATTCCTCTGGTTCCAGAAGAATAAAACACGCGTGAAACAGAGCCACCCTGGCCAGTCAGCAAAACCTGGAAGAATGGCAATGCATATTATTATTAGCCATGGGGGCATGGTATGGCTAGGTAATATTTGACTAGTAGACCAGCTATCAGCTAAGAGGGAGCAAGGCTCAGAGAGTCTTGGCCACAGCAGGTGAAATGTCTGGCAGGGGAGGCAGAATTGATAGGATCATCATGATAGCCATTCCTTATCCCTCCTTCCTTGCTCTCTGTAATTATAGAATCTAAAAAGTGCAATGCCCAAGTTCCCAGAATGTGTTACAGCTGAGCCTCTGATCCAGCTCTAGTCAAAGATATAGAAGTAGAGATTTGCAGGGGACTCCTGAGAAAACTTTTGCTGTTTGAGCAAAAGATGGGAGGCTTCTGGTCCTGTCTTCCCTGCTTCTTCCTGCCTCGGAGGTGGTCTTGAAGCCTGGACCCATAGCAACCTACTGGCAAGTAGGAAATGAGCAGCATGAGGCTGAAAAACCAACAGCTTGAGGAAGAGAGAGGAGGAAGAAGGAAGAGCCTGGGTTCTTGATGAGACTGCTGAGCAGCTAAACCAGCAGCAACCAGTGCCTATCTCTGATCTTCTTCCAACGAGAGATACAATCAGTGCTGGTTTTGCTTACACCTCTGTTACATGTGAAATGCATTCCCAGATGATATGCCTGTGTTATGGTTGGACTTGGATCTGACCCATTCTGTTTACATCAGAAAGACGATGCAATTTCCTCGTTGGTATTGGAGGAGCTGAAGTAGAAGGAAACTCTAAAGGTTTGTCACTATTGTGGAGAGGGAGAGAGAAACATCAGTCTTAGCATTTAACATCAGAGAGGAGCCCCCTAGAAACAGATGGGGAAGCTTCGAGTACTTCTCTTTCTGTCCTGACCCATGCGCTCCATTAAAATCCAACCCATCCATCATTCTTAGCCTGTTCCCTGAAGCTTTCTCAAACTCCAGCCAGAATGATTCACCACTTTCTCTCAATTCCTCCAGTTGTTTCCTGCTTGTTTCAGCCTGGGTGTGCCCCTCAGTTGGCAGGTCACCCTTGGCCCTGCATGAAGCCGGCTGGGTATGTGTCTTATCTTCCCTACAAGGATAGTGTCTCAATAGCCCCTGCAGAATCTCCTGCAGAACTTTGTAGAGAGTGGTCAGCATGCATCAGGCTTTCAGAACTAGTGCTAGCTTTTAATAAAATGAAGTGCATATGAACTTGCTTTACAGCAAGCCTAGCCTCACACCTAGGCTTGTGGGTGTATCTGGAAACCTAATTAGGGATTGGCAGCAAAAACAGTTCAGTTTAGGATGGTTTCTATCGTAGAGGAAGCAGATTAAAAAAGAAATGAGAGGAGAAATAAAGAACAATCCAAAGTCACCTCCAAAGAGGCCATAGTCTGTATCATTGATTCCCTCTTGGGAGGCTTCCTATCAGAAGTTCTGATGATAGAGAGTCAGCAGTCTGGCACACTTCTGCATTTTTACCCTGTTCCTTAAAATATATGTTGGATTGTTTAGAATTTTTAGCTACCACTTTAGTTAAAAAGAAGAGAGAAACTCCAACCTGGCCAGTGCCTGAATGCATAGCCAAGAAATGAGGTAGTGGGATCACTCCTTGGACTGGGTACCCCAGAGAAGGCCCTGAAACAAGGGTTTGAGGCAAATGGCTTCTTTGGGAGAAGATTCCAGGAAACACAGGAAGAATGCGGGAATGAGGCAGCAAAGGGAAGGAAGCAAGCATGGATGGGTTAATAAGAGAGTTAGACGTGCTTTGGCCACCTGATGCAAAGAACTGACTCAGCTGGAAAAGACCCTGATGCTGGGCAAGATTGAGGGCAGGAGGAGAAGGGGACGACAGAGGATGAGATGATTGGATGGTATCATCAACTCGATGGACATGAGTTTGAGTAAGCTCTGGGAGCTGGTGATGGACAGGGAGGCCTGGCATGCTGCAGTCCATGAGGTCGCAAAGAGTCAGACATGACTGAGCTACTGAACTGAACTGAACCTGTGGGTACCTGGATCTGGTGTCCCGGTAGGGAGTTCTGTGGAGACCCCACCTCCAAAACATTTCACTATGTAACATAAAGTTACTACACCAAGGTTGGAAGAAAATATTATTTTTATAAAATAAATATAAAATATTTTATAAGAGGAGTTACCATTTCTGCTTCCTTATAATTTTTTTAACTTTATATTCCACAATGAACTCATATCTTTGATAACCTCCTCACAAAAGCTTTGAGAAAATATCATGTCGCTCATTGTCAATAATGACAGTAAAATGATTTTGTTGACTTGACCCATCTGAGCCTCTGCTGTCAGCCCCTGTTTAGCGCAAGGGTATCAGCTCACAGGAGCTTAGCAGCCTTTGCTCTGCTGCCCTCATTCCCCAAGAAGTTCATGGTTCATATCAGTGCAGCCCTCCCAACAGTATCCATTCATTCTTTCAAGAAAATATTTATAGAGTACCCACCATGTGCTGGGAACTTCCTAGGCACTAGACAAAACCAGACCTCATCCTAACCCTCATGCAAGGAACTGAGCAGAAAACACACACACACACACACACACACACAAATTTTAAAGAAGTCTGTCTTTGAGAAGCACAACCGGGAGTGTTCTCTACAGGAGTTCTATGAGGTCCCAGTTCTCTGGGAAACTAGAGTAGGGGATTTTGATCTAATGGGGGAAGCTGCCCTTAAGAAGCGAGATTCAATCTTAGTTCTGAAGGATGAGAGAAGTTAACCAGGCATAAATTTGCTGCATTTCTAATGTGTCCATACTGGGGTCTTAACATGCTACTTTCCAACCTCTGCCCTCAAAGGCATAGCCATCTAATTGTCAGGCCACAACTAAGTTTCCTAACATAACAGAGAGAAAAAAGAGCAGTGTTGGAGTAATTCCCTAGTGTCTGTAGAAAGATGGGAAAGTTCAAAGAAAGCAGCAGTTGATAAGCGCTGAGCGATCAGGAAAGCCTCTGTGGAGGAAGTGTAGCTTGGGTTCAGCTTTTATGCCAACAAGGAAGAAAGGTTCCCAAGGAAGAGCAACCACACTCAGAGGGGTTGACATCAGGGGCCCTTCGGTTGGACAGTGAGATGACCATCAGGATAAGAGCAGAAGCTGAGTGGTAGGTGGAAGAGATGACCTGTCCTTGGAGGCTGGATAAAGATGCTTGGACGTGATGTGATGGGAGTCCATGGTGCTATCTACAGGAGGGCTGAAGGAGCTGACTTTACCCCCAGAAGGAGAGGAGCCAGAGGGGCTGGCCACAGTGATCCAGACAGCAAGAGAGAGGGCCTCTCACAAGGAGGGCTGTCTTCCTTGTATCCATGGTAAATCAGGCTTGAAGAGGTTCACTGAATTTTTAGCTTCTGAAAAGGAAATTTCTATTATTAATAGAAAGGGAAACATCATTATATTACTTGATGGAATAGATTGTGTCTCATTTATTTTATCTATCTGTCTCTTACAATCAAGGAAATATACTGAAACCCAACTGATTCCTGTCCTTTCCCAGAATGTCTCTGCAAAGAGACCATATTTGCAAGTCATCCAGGATTCAGCTCTCCTGGAGCAAACCGTGGACTGGGAGACACTTCTCCTGCTCTGAGGAACCCCTCTTCCCGATCCTCAACACTCCTGACCCACAAAAGTCGCTACCAGCTGCGCTGGGGAGGGAGGGAGGGTGGGAGGTGTAGGTAATACTATCAGAGAGCCAAACTACTGCAGGGGCTGCAGAGGCAGCAGGGCGGGGCTCAGGAATCACTTCCACCCAGAGACTGGTGGACCAAGAGGTGCCTGCTCTGCCCCATTGCTTCCCGGGACCAGTAATTCCTTGGCTGGACCATACCTTTGTAGGCTATTTTCTAGCATGTCCCCCTACTGGAATCCCCTCTCCTGTTCTAGGTCTCTCCAGGAAAGCGGAATTGCTAAGTTCTATGGTGGTCTGTCTTACTGTACACAGTAAGGGCCTTTTGAGAAACAATAGAGAGTCAGCTTTACTTCCGCTTCAGCACACACTGCAAAGTTCCAATCAAGACATTCTTCTTGTTGTTGTTCAGTTGTTAAGTCATGTCCGACTCTTTGAGACCCCATGGACTGCAGCACACCAGGCTTCCCTGTCCCTCACTATCCCCTGGAGTTTGCTCAAACTCATGTCCATCGAGTCAGTGATGCCATCCAACCATCTCATCCTCTGTAATCCCCTTCTCCTCCTGCCCTCAATCTTTCCCCGCATCAGAGTCTTTTCCAATGAGTCAGCTCTTCACATTTGGTGACGGAAGTATTAGAGCTTCAGTTTCAGCCTCAGTCCTTCCAATGAATATTAAGGGTTGACTTCCTTTAGGATTGACTGGTTTGATCTCCTTGCAGTCCAAGGGGCTCTCAAAAGTCTTCTCCAGCACCACAGATCTGTGGGTGACAATCTGGAACTTTGCTCAAAACTCTACAGTAAGTCCCCTATTTTCGTTCTGAGGGCATGTCCCTAAGTCCAATTTGTTCTTAAGTCCAACAAAGCTAGCCTAAGGAACCCAGCTAACACAACTGACTATATAGTACTGTACTGTACTGTAATAGGTTTATAATACTTTTCACACAGATAATAAGTAGAAAATAAACAAATACAAAAAAAAAGAAAACATTTTTTAATCTCATAGTGCAGTGTCTTGAAAAGTAGAGCAGTACAGTACAACAGCTGGCATACAGAGGCTGGCATGCATGTTCACATCTTTGAAAGTTTGCAAAACTTGAAGGCCTGTATGTAGGGGACCTTACTGTATTTGCCTAGCAAACATGCTGTTTTTATTTTGATTTTAAGTTTATTGGGGAAGCATATAGAAATAATGGGGTATGACGGCCCACAACTTCCAGGCTTGTCCTTGATACCACACCCTGAGCCCTTTTCAGCTACAGACTCTTATTTAAAGTCCTACACCCTTATCTGTACTTTCACACCAAGGACAAGTGGCTTGCATTCAGAAAAAACACAGTGAATAAATTGTTTAATTAATTATCTAGCTTCCCTACAGACCTGGATACTTCCTTTCGGTGAGCACCTGCCTAAAAGGTTTTCAGGAACCCATTTCTCCCCAAACACCCCACTCAGATCAGACCTTTCAGCTTCTGGGGCCTCTTTTGGAAATAGGAGCTTTCCTGAATCTCTGACGCCCTCTAGTGGCTATCTCAGGCTGAATTCTTGCCTAAACTCAGCTGTCTTTCCATCCCCTACTAAAATTAAAACAAGCCCTGAAATTAAAAATGAAAAAACAAAAAGCACATATCCTTTTCTTCTGATTTTCTGAAAGTGCAAAAAAACAAATTGAGGGATGTCTACTTTCTGAAACCATGAAGGTTCATCTGGCCTCTTACCAGCCCTGGTTGGTTTGGATTTTAAAACTTTGATCGCATTTTTCAATCTGCTCTGTACCCCAAATGACTTTCCATTTGCCCCAAAGACATACTTTAACTTGGTCTTTAATTTGTTTCAGAGAAACCCCGAGTGTCTTCTTCTCAAAAACCACACCAGCAACACACGGGAGGGGCCCAATTGTGTCCTTTAAGTGGAGGAGGGCAGACTTCTCCGCCAAGGTGCCCCCGCAAAGCCTCTGTGTGACTCCAGGTGCCAGAGGCATCACAGAGAGCCTTGTCAGGACCAGAGATGCTGCTGTCTCTTTTGACTTTGGCAGATAGGTGAAACCTGGGTGTGGTTTGAAATTGGCTACATTGGTCATTTTTATGAATCGATTTTTACAAACCCATGAGAAGTGTTCCTAATATAAATAGCCTGCGTTATTCTTGTATCACCTTCATCTGACCCCTGGGAGTGCTAAAGAAAAGCCCATCACGCTTACCTGGCCTTCAGCCTGAGGCAGGCAACTAGGCCGCTGGCTAGGAGGAGACTGAAGGAGGGGAGGGAGACAGCGCCTCTGATGACACTGCGATTCCCTTGGCTGAGAGGGAGCGAGTATTTGCTGCTCTTGTTTTGCTGACCATTGAATAGCTCATCTAGTGGGGCAGGTATGACCGTCTCCATTCTGCAGATAGGGACATTGAAACACAGACTTAAATAATTTTCCCAAGATCACACTACATTAGAGGCAAGGTTACGATTCAAATGCACTTCTGCTCTCAGCCCGGCTCTTTATTCTGCCCTGCCTCTTATCTTGCTTAGCTGAGGGCTTCAGGTCCTGCACTCAGTCTGTGTGGATGGTGTCTCTGGAGTTGAGCAATGTGCACCCTGCACGTCTGTCCAGAGCGGCTCAAACTTTGATTGCCTTGAACCCCTCCCATGACCCAGCTTCTAAGCCCAGCCTGAGGACTAGAATCTTGATACTCAAAGTGTGGCCCCTGAAACCACAGCAATACTTGGGAGCTTTTAAGAAACATAAGTTGGCAGGCCCCACCCCAGACCCAGTGAATCACAAACTTCAAGGTTTGAGACTAGAAATGCATACCCAGAGCTTCTCAACTTTGAGGTGCACTCAGATCACCTGGGGGTCTCGTTAAGTGCAGGTTCTGCCTCTCTAACCAGCTCCCAAAGGACGCCAATGCCGTGAGCCACCTTTGTAATAACATGCCCCTAAATCAGTAATTCTCAAACTTAAGTCTGCCTTCCATTCACCTGGAGGGCTTAATAAAACAGACTGATGGTGCCTCATCCCCCAAAATTCTGATTCAGAAGGTCTGGAATGGGGCCCGAGAATTTTCTAACAAGTTCCCAGGTGACGCTGGTAAAACGATCCTTCTTTGAGAACCACTGCCCTAGCCTATAAGAACGTCCTTCAGTTAGACGGTTAACCTCATGCTTTTTTGGCTCTGCATTTGCATGAAGCCACACTTCGTCCTTGAATCCTGGCTCCTTAGGGTTGAAAATAACTTTAGAGACCAGAGGCAAAGCCAGGGTGCAGCAGCTAGACTTACTGGATCCAGTGTTGTTTACTCTGCATCCTGCTGGCTCTGCAGCTCCATAAATTTTCCAGCGTGCAGCAATGGCAGTGGTTTTGGTGAGCTCTGCATCTCAGGCCGGTTTTGTAAGCACTTGAATCCCTAGTAGACACATATGTCATTGGCACAATCTGTGAAAACACAGGCGCCTCCTACCTCACAGCTCTTCGAAAAGAGGGCTTTGGAAAAAACCAGCAGCCTCCCTGGCAGCCATGGTGGAGAGAAAATGCAGCAGCCAGCAGGCAAACCCAGACAAGGTAACTCAGCACAGAGGCCCGGGAGCAAAGTAATAAATCAGGACCCTGACAGCTACTGCATTCACATTCTGCTGGGCAACCCCGAAAAGGTTGTTTAACCTCTCTTTTCCAGAGAAAATGCTTTTCCTTAAGGTAAATAATACTCTTATTCAAGGAAATGCATACAAGGGAAGGTCTCAGATATGGACTTAAATCAGTTTCTGTTAGTGACAAACCACCCATTTATTAAAGCTCATCATATTTGAGAAAAAAGTAGTCCTGTATATTCCTTTTTCTTAATCAGTTTTTATTGGAGTGTAGTTACTTTACGATGTGTTAACTTCTACTGCACAGCAAAGTATATATACACATATCCCTCCCTTTTGGATTTCTCTCCCATCTGGCACCCCACAGTGCATTACGTAGAGTTCTCTGTGCTATGGAGTATGTTCCCTTCAGGTGTCCTGTGCTATGGAGCATGTTCCCTTCAGTTGTCCTACATATTTTCTTGAAGCTGAGGTTTGGAACTGGCATGCCATCACTTCCTCCATATTCTAGTGGCCAAAGTCAGACCCAAGACCAGTCCACTGCTTCGTGGGAGGAGCTGCAACATCACACGGTAAAGATAGAGAGGAGGGGGTAGTTTGGAGCCACTTTGCAATCGACCACAGAGGAGTTTTCTCAGTTTGGGAGACACTGAGACAGAGATGCCCAGGGTTTCCTTGGTTACTTGAGAAGTGAAGGAAATGCTAGTGGGAGCACAGGGGATTGAGACCCAGAGGAAAGCAGCTGGTAAAGCAAGCACACTCTGGCCAGCCAGCACTCTGGCAGATAGAGCTGAATTTCACTGGAAAACTCTGGGAGTGCTGGACACATGCCTTTCTGTTTTCCTACCTGAGAGAGAGAGCTAAGGCATTTATATATCAATTCTTAGCAGTTACTGTTGAGGGCTTTTTCCAGGGGGCACTGATTTCCCATCACTTCAGCCTCCCCTGCTGGGCAGGTGCTGGTAGTTGGTGGCCAGGCCCCTTTGCACCAAAGGGGTGAGGGTCAGGATATGCAAGTGGGACACCCCTGCTACCTCCTGCAATGGTGATATAAAAAAGAAAAAGAAAACTCAAGCTTCACTTTTAAGTTAGTTAAGTAATGATATCTTCCCCCCGCCGCTAGTTTGAGGTCTGTTTGTTTTATTTGCAGGTGATGCTTCTTTTCTTTTGCCAGCAAAGTTTGGAACACTAGATGGCGTCATATCAAGATATCATGCAGCTCTGGAAGCAAAATGCTATGTTCCTGGTTGTCCTTGGAACTGAACAATTAGCAGCATGAGTTGGGAGCAAAGAGCTGTGTCTGCTGTAGCTGTGGTGGACCACTTCAGCTCTACCAAGAACATTACTCCGACTGAACTTGCGCCTTGGCACCAACGTCACACACCATGGTGGGCAGGGGGTGGGCAAAGCGCAGAGGGCAGGCAGAGGTCACTGACCTTCTCCAAGGTGTGGAGTTCCCAAAATCACTAGAAGGAAGCGGAAAGAACAATGACATTTTCTGATCCCAGAAAGGTCTTTGAGCTGTATGGAAATGGGCCAGAAGGAAAACATTAAACTTATAGTAGAGATTCATTCTTGGGGCTGGAAGTGGAGAAGGGGATAGTAAATGAGGTTGAAAGTGAGAATCCAAGATATTTAACATTTTATTTTAAATATTTCATGCAAATGAGATAAAATTTAAGCAATGATCAACTCTTTATAAAAGATACTAGGTAGTTGCCATATTATCATCTCTACTTTTTCTTAAATTTCAGAAAAAGTGTGTAGGGAATAGGGTTGGAGGGGAATGATGTTCTCTTGTAATTAGCAAGGTCTGGCAGGCCTGTAGAAGTAACATTGTTAGCTGATTAACATTTGCTAAGTGCTTCCCCTTACTGAACCTTCATTTCCTTGTTTATAAAATGAAGATAACAGTAGTATCAATGCCAAGGGTTGCAGTTAAGTCTTAGATGAGGTGATACACCCATACCGCCCAGCATGGCATCCCAGGAGAGATGCTTCCTCAGAAAATGCTTGGCTGCTCCCTTCATCCGTCCCCCAGTGCTCACCATGCCAGTAAGGGTTAGGATCCCCTCCCGTGGAGTCAAACAGATGACTGGCTAGTTGTCTGCTGGACTTCCCTGGTGACTCAGATGGTAAAGAATCCACCTGCAATGCAGGAAACCAAGATTCAATCCCCGAGTCAGGAAGATTCCCTGCGGAAAGAACAGCTACCCACTCCAGTATTCTTGCCTGGAGAATTCCATGGACAGAGGAGCCTGGCCAGTTACAGTCCATAGTGTCACAAAGAGTCAGACATGACTGAGTAACTAACATTTTCACTTTTCTAAATATGGCTAGAAACAGAAAAAAAAATCTTAAAGCCTCACCCCGACTTCTCTGAGTTCAGGGACACCTTTGGTTTAAGAAAAAAACAAAAAAGAAAAAAAATTGCTTATGGAAATAAGGCTAGAGAGACCCTCTTTATGGAAAGAGTTCAGTTCAGTTCAGTTGCTCGGTCATGTCCGACTCTTTGTGATCCCACAGACCACAGCACTCCAGGCCTCCCTGTCTATCACCAACTCCCAAAGCTTGCTCAAACTCATGTTCATTGAGTTGGTGACGCCATCCATCTCATCCTCTGTCATCCTCCTCCTGCCCTCAATCTTTCCCAGAATCAGGATCTTTTCCAGTGAGTCAGCTCTTCGCATCAGGTGGCCAAGGTATTGGACTTTCAGCTTCAGCATCAGTCCTTCCAATGAATATTCAGGACTGATTTCCTTTAGGATGGACTGGTTGGATCTCCTTGCAGTCCGAGGGACTCTCAAGAGTCTTCTCCAACACCATAGTTCAAAAGCATCAGTTCTTTGGCACTCAGCTTTCTTTATAGTCCACTCTCACATCCATACATGACTACTGGAAAACAATAGCTTTGACTAGACAGACCTCTGTCAGCAAAGTAATGTCTCTGCTTCTTAATGTTCTGTCTAGTTTGGTCATAGCTTTTCTTCCAAGGAGCAAGCATCTTTTAATTTCATGGCTGCAGTCACCATCTACAGTGATTATGGAGCCCAAGAAAATAAAGTCTCTTACTGTTTCCATTGTTTCTCCATCTATTTGCCATGAACTGATGAGACCAAATACCATGATCTTCATTTTTTGAATGCTGAGTTTTAAGCCAGCTTTTTCACTCTCCTTTCACTTTCATCAAGAGGCTCTTTAGTTCTTCTTCACTTTCTGCCATAAGGGTGGTGTCATCTGCATATCTGAGGTTATTGGTATTTCTCCCGGCAATCTTGATTCCAGCTTGTGCTTCATCCAGCCCAAAATTTTGCATGATCTACTCTGCATATAAGTTAAATAAGCAGGATGACAATATACAGCCTTGACATACTCCTTTCTCAATTTGGAATCAGTCCACTATTCTATGTCTGGTTCTAACTGTTGCTTCTTGACCTGCATACAGATTTCACAGGAGGCAGGTTAAGTGGTCTGGTATTCCCATCTTTTGAAGAATTTTCCACAGTTTGTTGTGATCTACATAGTCAAAAGCTTTAGCACAATCAATAAAGGAGAAATAGACGTTTTTCTGGAATTCTCTTGCTTTTTCGATGATCCAATGGATGTTGGCAATTTGATCTCTGGTTCCTCTGCCTTTTCTAAATCCAGCTTGAATATCTGGAAGCTATCGGTTCATGTACTATTGAAGCCTGGCTTGGAGAATTTTGAGAATTACTTTATTAGCATGTGAGATGAGTGTAATTGTGTGGTAGTTTGAACATTCTTTGGCATTGCCCTTGTTTGGGATTGGAATGAAAACTGACCTTTTCCAGTCCTGCAGCCACTGCTGAGTTTTCCAAATTTGCTGGCATATTGCGGAAAGAGGGACTCTGGAATTTAACAATAAGCATTTTAGAAATGTTACAGTCTTCTACTCTGAAAGGGCATGAACCTAGTTCTAGAACAGACGTGGATTCTTTGGTGTGGCTTGTAAAAAGATACACCCTTTCTCCTTTGAATGTAATGAGAACTCTTGATTTTTATGCAAATTAGAGAAAACCCATAACCAGCCTTCACAGCACAAAACACCATGAAGACAAGACAGCAGATGGTAATGGGCTGGTAAGAGGGGAAGATATGGGATGAGATCTATTAAATGGAGGTGATAGAGCCTGACCTCTAAGAGAGAGGGCTTCTCTGGCCTTTCTACATCTTGCCTGGAAAGCTAGGGCAGGCTTAGAAGGGAACACAGTATTCCTCAGAGTCTTATTTTATCTGGGGATCTCTGAATCTGGAAAAGATGGTCCTTAAAGACTGAGAAGCCAAAGCCTAAACCCACTGGGCTAGGCTTGTTCTCTGCAAGGGTTACAAATAATCTCAGTCTTTTCCACACATAAGAGCCTGCTGGAGGGGTGTGTGTGTGTGTGTGTGTGTGTGTGTGTGTGTGGTGTACAGGGCCTCCCATCCATTCGATATCAGTTACCTATTACTACAGCAATGCTGGTAATAAACAGCTCCAAAATTAATGACTTGAAATGACAGCTGTTTCTTTAGCTCCTGAATCTAAGGCTTGCAACTGGGACTGAGCTGAGCTTGGAGGTTCTGGTCTCAGTTGGGCAGCTATTCTTTAAAATGAAATAGCATGGTAAAAGAAGAAACCCTAGACCATCAGAAAGGAAGAAATACAGTAACCAAAACTATGCATAATAACAACAGAATTACCTTTTCTTCCTGAGACTTCTAAATTATATTTGATGTTTGAAGCAAAAATTATAACATTGCCTGATATGCTTATTAAAATATGTAGAGGAAATATTTCAGAAAATTTCCTTATGAACAGAGGAGGATAAATGGACATAAAGAGAGGTAAGATTGTCTACGCTTCATTAAAATGAGTAAAATGATGACAACAGTAGACTGTGATGAGTTTTTTATGTATATATACATATAAGAGCAACCGTTAGGGAAAAACTACACAGAGAGAGACACTGTTGATGGACATTACAGATAGCTCAAGTGCAATTCTAAAAAACTGTTCAAATAACTCCTATGAAAGCAAAAAAAAAAAATCATAAATGAAAAACAGGAACAAACAAAAGAAAAATAAAAAGGCAAACTTAAGCCCTGATATATCAATGCAGGCGTCACGTATGTGTGCTAAGTCATGCCCGACTCTTTTGCAACCCCATGGACTGTAGCTTGCCAGGCTCCTCTCTCTGTGGGATTTTCCAGCCAAGAATACTGGAGCAGATTGCCATTTCCTTCTCCAAGGGATCTTCCCAACCCGGGGATCGAACCCATGTCTCTTGTATTGGCAAGCGGATTCTTTACCACTGAGTCACTTGGAAAATAATATATCCATGTGTGCAAAGTCACTTCAGTTATGTCTGACTCTGCATGACCCTATGGACTGTAGCCTGTCAGGCTCCTCTGTCCAAGAGAGTCTCCAGGTAAGAATACAGGAGAGGGTTGCCTTTTCTTCTCCAGGGACCTTCCTGACCCAGAGAGCCAACTCACGTCTGTTGCATCTGCTGCATTGGCAGGTGGGTTCTTTACCACTAGGGCCACCTGAAGTACATTGAATTTAAATGGTCTAAATATATCAGTTAAAAGACCTTGGCAGAATGGATTTAAAAATGTAATCCAACTATATATTGTCTACAAGAAACTCACTTCAAATATAACAACATGCACAGGTTGAAAGTAAAATTATGGAAACAGTAATCAAAGGAAAGCAGGCGTGGCTAGTTAATAACAAAGTAGACTAGACTTGAGATAATGGGCTGGTAAGAGGGGAAGATAAGGGATGAGATCTATTGAATGGAGATGATAGTTAATAACAGATAAAGTAGACTAGACTTGAGAGAAAAAAAAATACAGACTTAGTGAGAGAGATTATACACTGATGAGAGGGTCAATCCACAAAGAAGATACAGTGACACTCACTGTGTATCCCCCAGGCAACACAGATGCAAACTATATGAAACAAACCTGATAAAATGGAAAGAAGTATACAAATCTGCAAATACAATTTCAGACTTCTACCCCTCTCTTTTAATATTTGATGGAACAACTTGTCAGAAAATTGGAAAAGATATACAAGAACTCAACAACGCCATCAACCAACAGGATCTAGTCCACATTTATAGAGTGTCCCCCAGCAACGGAGGAACACGCATTCTTTTCAACTGCCAGCAGAACATAGATCAAGATAGACCATTTCCTGGGTCGTAAAACAAATCTTGAGAGATGTAAAAGAATTGAAATCATACAGTGTATGGTCTATCAACAGAGTCAGTCTAGAAATCATCATTCTCCCTGTTCAAATTTATTTGCATAATGAAATTGACAAAACCTGCTATAGTTACCCCTCCCCCCCAAAGTTGATAATATACACAAGTTGCATTAATGGAAGAAGAAATTTTACAAATATAAGAACCAAATCTATATATAAAGATTAGTTCTTGCCTGGAGAATCCCAGGGATGAGGGAGCCTGGTGGGCTGCCATCTATGGGGTCGCACAGAGTCAGACACGACTGAAGCGACTTAGCAGCAGCAGACACTTGAAAGTTTTCTTTATGTAATTAGAGGCCTCAAAGTCCTTCTCTCCTGGTAGTTAAGGAACATAATTACCTGGCTAAGACTAACAACTAATTTCATTTTCACCATCAGTCATTAATCCCTGCAATATAACCATATAACAATCTTGGACAAGAGAAGAAAGAAGCCTGATTCTCTTTTCTAGACCTTTGTTCACTCAAGAGGCCAACAACATGCCGACTGATGCCCTTCTTACTGCAAAGGCTATTGTCAAATAGCCTCTCCTAGGCTGTATCATAGAGCACAGACCACTTTAAGGTATTTCAACACCTTTTTTCTATTTCAAGACTAGTCTGAACAGATTTCATGGAGTTTATTCCATGCCTCTTCATGTGAGAGGAAAACCATTTGGTCATTTATAGCCTAAGGGGACAGAGATAGAAAGAGGAAAGTACATATTGGCTATCATTTCTTTGGGGACAGAGAAAAGAGATTATTTGCTCTATTGGAAGCATTTGGAACCACTGGGATAGTTCATGCAGCCATTAACTTTCAGTTATTCAAACAACTGGGTGACTTTCAATTATTTCTAAATGAGCTTTTTCAATGAAGGCATATATATGTTCATTTAATAGGAAATGTAATAAGAGTTGGTTGATCCAGGATCTCAATATTGTTATCTGGAGTTTAGGTTTTATATAATCCTTGGCTTTGCTATTCCCATGGTTGGTTTCATGTTTTAAGGTTGTCCAGGGGATAATGGTAGATTCATCTGACTTCAGTTATGGAAAGAGAGAATAATTTACTCTTAAGACCAAGGCAGAACTTCCCTGGATGATACCAGGAATCCTCTCATCACATGTCATCTACCAGAACTGGGTCACATGACTTTTCCCAAACCAATCACAGACAAGGGGGTCAACTCTTAATCCCATCAGACTCACTCCTCAAGCTGAAGGGGTTCCTCTGGGTCATAGGGGCTACATGAGGATGGGGCATCTGTAAAAGAGAGGTTCTGTGAGGAAGTAAAAGGGAGATAATGGGTTCTGTGTAGGCAGCTGGGGCTCAGTAACACTGAGTATGTTTCTAAGAGCAGAAATCTTAGACTCAAACAATGAAATGATCTAGTTGTCTCAAAGAACTGAAGGAGTTCACAGCTAAATCAGGCAAGGCTTCACCCAGCAAACCAGTGATGTCATTAGGACCTGGCTTCCCCACCTCTCTGCCCTCTGACTCCACACAGTGGTCTCCTGCCAGCAAAAGGCTACAGCAGATTGAGAGTTTGAATTGCTTAGCATACTGAGTTGGGAGAGAAGTGGAAAAAGGGAATCAGTTCTAACAGTTTCAGTGAAAGACTATTCCTTTTGCCAGAATCCTCAGATAACAGCTCCTCATATCTCATTGGCTTTGATGTGGGCATGCACCCAACCTAAACCAATTATTGTGGCCCAGCAGTGGGATTGACTAGTTTAATCCCAATCATAATCTCTATGTGTAAGCGTAAACTCACAGCAGTGAAAACAAATGAAACCAAAAACCCCACAAAATCCATTGGTTTAACCCAGTGAGATTTATTCTTTGCATTCATTCAATATGGATGGACAGTGACTCCACTCCACACAGTTGTTCAGGAACCCACTCTCTTTCTGTGCAGCTTTGCCCTGGGCATCAGTGTGGATGTGGAAAGCAGATGGAGAAGGAGAGGCAGAGAAATACTCTGGCCCCAGTTGGCATCCACAGCCATGGTGAAATGTACTGCATTCACGCCTGCCCTGTGGCCACTTTGTCCTAACTCAGCCAAGAGGACTAGGGGGACATATATCTGAGGACTCTGTTACTAAATGGTACAACGATAGGGTAGGTTTGACTTTTCTAATTTTTAATCTTTCTTCGAACTAACTGTGAAACTCTTTATGTAAATTAAATTACTGGGCCATTTTTCCTGATTTCTGAAAGAAAATAAAGTTGTGTTAACCATGGGCAAGCTACTTACCTTCTCTCTGTGTCAGCTTCTGCATCTGTAAACCCTTCATCTGAGCTCAATACCACTTTAAGGTTGTGTACTCATTTGCTAGAACCGCCATGACAAAATACCACAGACTATAATATAAACGCACTTTTCACACTTATGGAGGCTAGACATCTGAGATCAAGGTGTCTAGGGGGCTGTGCCTCTTTGGCTTGGACTATCTTTAGACACACTGTCTGTGTCTTTACTTGGTCTTTACTCTGTGCATATCTGTGGCCTGATCTCCTCTTCTTATAAGAATACCAGTGGGGCTGGTACATGGGGATGACCCAGAGAGATGTTATGGGGAGGGAAGTGGGAGGGGGGTTCATGTTTGGGAACGCATGTAAGAATTAAAGATTTTAAAATTAAAAAAAAAAAGACATGTAAAAAAAAAAAGAATACCAGTCAATTGGATTAAGGCCCACCCTAATGACCTAATTTTACCTCATTAAGGACCCTGTCTCCAAATACAGACATTCTGAAATACTGGAATATAGGATTTCAACATGTAAATTTGGCGAGGACAGATACAATTCAACCCATCCCAGGTTAAGATGAAGTTTAGATAATTTAGTACATGTTAGGGCTTAAATCTATAGGTAGAGTTCAGTAGGTATGTGCACTCAACATTAGCTATAAAAAGTATCTTATTTTTTAAGTAGTAGCAATAGATATAGTAGCAATGGTATTTGAAGTAGTATTAGGTCCTAGTAAAAATAAAGAAAATGGACAAGGGCCCATTATAAAGGAAAGGTGAAGAGAGACTTTAAAGAGAATTGAGATGCAAGGGCGTAGTATTTGTATCACAGTATTCCAGTTTTGGTGGCTGTATAACATGTCAAAATGTAGTGGCTTCAACCAACAATATTTATTTTCTTTAAGAATTTGCAGTTTCAACAGGACCCAACAGAGAGCTTGTCATCAGCTGGAGCAGCTCAAAATCGCTCTGAAGTCAATGCCGACTGTTGGCTCTGTTGAACACCTATGTAGGGCTCCTTCATGCAGCCTGAACTTCCTCTCTACACGGTGGCTGTGTTCCAAGCATCCTGAAAGGAAGTGGAAACACAGTGACTTTTAGAACCTCGCCTCAGAAGTCACACAAAGTGGTTTTGGTTGCATTCTACTCATCAAGACATGTCCAGGTTCAAGAGAAGGAAATGTGAACTGAGGGAGGAAGGCAAGGTTCTGGAAGAGTACGCAATCCCGGAAATAGTGTGTGGTCATTTGTGAAAAATATGATCCCCTGCCTTCCACACAGAGAACTGCCTTCTGGGTTGGATCCTTATACTGTGTTACTGAGATCCCTGGAAATTGAAGCTAAAGTGATATACTTGGTAGAACATTTTGATAAGAGTTTTATAAAAGAGAACTGTGCAAGTAATGCTTTGGTGGGTTCCATAATCCCCTTTCAACTAGGCACTCATAGAAAGCAGATTGATTTTCTGATTTCTCAAATGATCTTTAAAAAAAAAAAAAAACTAGACACAATCATGTCCCAGCCCTGCACGGGTAATTCAGAGACTTTCCTTTGTAAAATAAGGGCTAGAGATTAAGAAGATCCACAGCGCCCTTATCAGCTCTAATAGTCTGTGAAAAACAGGAGAAAAATAGAATGAATTAAGAAAATGTAAAAGCATTGTGCTGAGTCCATCAAAGGGAGAAGCCAAGCTGTTGCTTGCTTTATATTTGAATGCAGAGCACGGCTTTCATGATGGCAATAATAATTTATTGACAAAATGCTTTTATTGAATTGCCTTTACTGAAGAGGCCCTGCGTGCTTTTTCACCACTTGCAACAATTAAAAGCAGCAGTAAACAGAGCCTTTCTATTTAGATTGAAAAGCAACAATTAAGCTTGCTCAGCTATAAATAGGAGGCCGCTTCACATCTATGGCCTCAACAGCACACATTACAGACTCCAGCCCGTGATGCCCCCAATTTATTTCCACCGGACAAACCAATAAATTTTCAAACTCTGACCTGAAAACTGACAGTTTCTTAGAAAATGTAAGTAGGTAAATTATGCATAATTCTAGGTAATTACTGGGATGTCCATGAGGCTAAGAAATCAGTATCTATGCTGGAGATCTAAATTTATAGGCAGCAAGCTCTTTCATTTTATCATTATCAAACCATGTTTTGCCTTGGGTGGCTGTCAGCACTGGCTCTCCTTTGCCTGGGAGGCAGAGAAGAAAAAAATGGTTTTAAGCATTAGGGAAAGGAAGAGTGAAAATACAAAGCTCTTTCACTAGATTCCCATTAGTTCGAGTAATTCAGTAAAGAGACCAGAGCATGAACAGCCAGAGTGAAATATTTTTTAATAAAAAGAAAACAAAATTGCAAGTGTCATTCATCCCGTTTATAAACCATAGCTACTGAGTTTTCAAAGAAGTGAAAGCATTTGATTCAACCTCCTCATTTTCTGCAGGAGGAAACCTGAGGCTCAACAAGCCACGTGTATTGTCCAAGGTCACAGATTTGACGGTGGCAGAGCTGCAACTCAATAGCTTACTTGACTGCCACTTCAATGTTCATTGAATGGAAAAATTTGCCCTCCTTTCATTCTTCTCAGTACAAAGACCAGATTAATGAGACCGAAGTAATAAAAGGTCCAAAGGGTGCCATATTTCTCTGAGTGCAAGATGGTTTTCAAAGGCAACAGGATTTTGCCACTTGGAGTTCCTGGGACTCCTGCCTTTGTATCCCCCATCTAGGCCAAGAGTTGCCAATTTCCTAAAGCCCCAAGGGAGTGATTTTCCAAAAATATGACTGGGGGGATCACACCTCTCTGAGACTCAAGAGTCTTGATTTTCTGTTTGCATGTGCCCTGTGACTCCCAGTGCTTTACCAACTATCTATGATGTCCCTTGGATCAGACTAGATATTCTGTGTTGCCCCCTCACCTTCTCTACCCAGCTCTGTGCCTCAGGGGACTGACATTTAGAGACTCCTCAATGGTACCCTAATTCTTCAGCTACAACTGAACTTGGCTAATTGGTAGAGGGTGAGGTGGGAGGAGGGGACACAAACAGGAGACAAGATAGCAAGAAGCCAACATTTTTATTCCTCCATCTCACTTGCTGCAGACTGAACCCACCCCAGATTAGCCAAACCACAGGAAAAGCCCAGATAAATGAATGCAAGTACATGACTTTCGTAAATCACTCACTTTTCAGGGGTACAGTATTATGCAGCAGGAACCGACTGATACAGAATATGACATCCACAAAGAAGAATTTAAACAATATGACCATTCCAAAAACTGAGATAAACATTTCTGAAAGCCAGAAATGGAAGTGAACACAAAAGAGTAACTGGGATTGTGTTTGCAGACTCACTGAACTCCAGATCCAGAAGCCAACGGAGAAATCTGAGTTCCTATGGGGTAAAGAGATAAAAAGTGTCCCAAAAGAAGTAAGAGGCTCATCTTCAAACTCACTGAAGTCAGAAGTAAGCTTGAAAGTTTCTTCATACATTAAAGGATGCTAAAATAAGCTCTTAAAACCACTGTCTGAGCTACCATTTATATAAAGCAGTGTAGCAGGGAAACTGTAACATAGGAAGTCTTTCATCCCAGACTTGGGCTTAACAATCTGCTAACTTGGTTGATGAATATGTAATGACTCCAATGTCAGTGTAGTTTGCATGTCCTGAACTACCAATACAAGACTCAGCTTTGTAGCTTTTTTCTAACAATTTATTTATTTATTTTATTTTTGGTTGTACTGAGTCTTCATTGCTGCATGTGGGTTTTCTCTAGTTGCACTGAGCAAGGCTTACTCTCTGTCTTGGGCTTTCTCATTGTGATGGCTTCTCCTGTTGCAAAGCACAGACTCTAAGGCACCAGCTCAGTAGTTGTGATGCATGGGGGGCCTAGTCGCCCCAAGGCATGTGGGATCTTTCTGGACCAGAGATCGAACCCATGTCTGCTGCATTGGCAGGTGGATTCTTATCCACTGGACCACCAGGAAAAGTCCAAGACCTGGTTTTAGACTGACTGTTCTTGGGAAGTAGTGGAAGAAATCAAATATAAATATGCAAGACTATGAAACAAGGAGTGGGAGAGAAAGAAAGTGAGTGAGCTCTCTGTCTCCATTCAATAATAAAATTACAAAACATATGAGAAAATAATGCTAAGAAAGACAGCAACACAATCAACAGAGAAGAAGAATCCACTCTAGATGAAATGGAAATAATTGGAAAGATTATTACACACAGGTCTTCACTGAAATAACTACTAAACTACCAGCTACTGTAGTTTAGGCAGAAGAAGGAAACGTCTCGAGAAATGGATGGAGTGAAGTACAGAAACAGTATAAAATTTAGAAAAATATGTTGATAAATTTACCATCTACTCATTTAAAACAAGAATGGTACTGTCCACATAACCAGGTATAATTCAAAAGATACCAAGGAAATATAGAAAGGGTGTTCAGTGAGTAATTTTTTTTTTTTTTTGTTATTGTTGTTCAGTCGCTAAGTTCGACACTTTTCAACCCCATGGACTGCAGCATGCCAGGCTTCCCTGTCTTTCACTGTGCCAGAATATCCTCAAAACTCATGTCCACTGAGTCAGCAATGCCATTCAACCATCTCATCCTCTGTCGTCCCCTTCTTCTCCTGCCCTCAATCTTTCACAGCATCAGGGTCTTTTCCAATGAGTCAGCTCTTCTCATCAAGTGGTCAAGGTTTTGGAGCTTCAGCTTCAGCATCAGTCTTTCCAATGAATATTAAGGGTTGATTTCCTTTAGGACTGATTGGTTTGACCTTCTTTCAGTCCAAGGGACTCCCAAAAGTCTTCTCCAGCACCACAATTCGAAAGTATAATTTCTTTGGTGCTCAGCCTGTTTTATGATCCATCTTTCACATCCCTACATGACTACTGGAAAAATCACAGTTTTGAACTATAAGACCTTTGTCGGCAAAATAATGTCTCTGCTTTTTAATGTGCTATCTTGATTTGCCATAGCTTTCCTTCCAAGGAGCAAGCACCTTTGAATTTCAGGACTGCAGTCATTGTCCACAGTGATTTTTGGAGCCCAAGAAAATAAAATCTGTCACTGTTTCCACTTTTTCCCCTTCTATTTGCCATGAAGTGATGGGACTGGATGTCATGATCTTAGTTTTTCAAACGTTAAGTTGCAAGCCAATAAGTAATTAAGGCATATTAAATTTTTTAATTATGTGGGAGGAGAGTACTGAATAACTTAAATTTTGTTACAAAATTTTACACTTACGTAAATATGCAAAAATTTTGAAACTATCAAATAGAAAAAAGGAAAAGTGGGAAGAGAGGCAAATAAAGAGCACAATAAATCTAAAACATAAAATTAGAGCATATAGCTAAGCGTAACAGAGCAGTAATCAAAATAAATATAAAGAAATTCAAGGAATCTATAGAAACAAGATTATCATAACAGATTGTTAAAAACCATCTGTGGTTTACAACACACAACTGAAACATAATTGTCTAGAAATGTTGAAAATAAAAAAAAAAACACAAAAGGCAATTACTAACTAAAAGAAACATGATATGGCAATATTAATGTCAGATATAATTTAATTCAAGCCAAAAAGCATAAGAAGAGACATTGCATAGTGATAAAAAGAACAGTCTCATATTTGAGTGGCTAAAAAATACTGTGCCTTAAACCTAAAAGAAAAAGTACTATCAAAATCACATGCCAAAATGAAAAAACTACCATCCTACTTGATGTTTTAAAACATATATATATATATATATATATATATATATATATATATATATATATATAAAACCTGTGGAGCCAACAGAAAATATCAATGTATATTGAAAAGCTCAAAAGTAATAAACTTACTTACAGATGTAGAAACTGAATCCCTGGGAAGCTAAGTGACCCACTCAAGGTCACAAAGCTTATATGAGTCAGAACATGAATTAAAACTTAAACTTTCTAAGGCTAACTCCTATGCCCTCCAATTTTTATAACACTAAAAATAATAAAAATAAACTGTATATTTGCAGAAACTAGCCTTTTCCAGTCCCTTAAAATAATCATAAATGTGTCGCATCTCCAGTGGTGCTCCACTCAGATTCCCTTGGGCCACTTTGACCTTTCCAATGTGCCTTTCCTTGCCTTCCAAGTGTTGTTTGCTTGTTTGTTTGTTTGTTTGTTTTTACTTTACGATACTGTATTGGTTTTGCCATACATTGACATGAATCCACCACAGGTGTACATGAGTTCCCAACCCTGAACCCCACTCCCACCACCCTCCCCATATCATCTCTCTGGGTCATCCCAGTGCACCAGCCCCAAGCATCCTGTATCCTGTATCGAACCTAGACTGAAGATATGTTTCTTACACGATAGTATACATGTTTCAATGCCATTCTCCCTAATCATCCCACCCTCTCCTTCTCCCACAGAGTCCAAAAGTTTGTTCTACACATCTGTGTCTCTTTTGCTGTCTCGCATACAGGGTTACCATTACCATCTTTCTAAATTCCATATATATGTGTTAGTATACTGTATTGGTGTTTTTCTTTCTGGCTTACTTCACTCTGTATAATTGGCTCCAGTTTCATCCACCTCATTAGAACTGATTCAAATGTATTCTTTTTAATGGCTGAGTAATACTCCATTGTGTATGTGTAGCACAGCTTTCTTATCCATTCATCTGCTGATGGACATCTAGGTTGCTTCCATGTCCTGGCTATTATAAACAGTGCTGTGATGAACACTGGGGTACACGTGTCTCTTTCAATTCTGGTTTCCTCAGTGTGTATGCCCAGCAGTGGGATTGCTGGGTCATAAGGCAGTTCTATTTCCAGTTTTTTAAAGGAATCTCCACACTGTTCTCCATAGTGGCTGTACTAGTTTGCATTCCCAACAACAGTGTAAGAGGGTTCCCTTTTCTCCACACCCTCTCCAGCATGTATTGCTTGTAGACTTTTGGATCACAGCCATTCTGACTGGTGTGAAATGGTACCTCATTGTGGTCTTGATAAATGGGTTGAATGCCCCAACCAAAAGACAAAGACTGGCTAAATGGATACAAAAACAAGACCTCTATATATGTTGTCTACAAGAGACCCACCTCAAAACAAGGGACATATACAGACTGAAAGTGAAGGGCTGGAAAAAGATATTCCATCAAATAGAGACCAAAAGAAAGCAGGAGTAGCTATACTCATATCAGATAAAGTAGACTTTAAAACAAAGGCTGTGAAAAGAAACAAAGAAGGACACTACATAATTATGAAAGGATCAATCCAAGAAGAAGATATTACAATTATAAATATATATGCACCCAACATAGGAGCACCGCAATATGTAAGACAAATGCTAACAAGTATGAAAGGGGAAATTAACAGTAACACAATAATAGTGGGAGACTTTAATACCCCACTCACACCTATGGACAGATCAACTAAAAGAAAATTAACATAGAAACACAAACTTTAAATGATACAATAGACCAGTTAGACCTAACTGATATCTATAGGACATTTCACTCTAAAACAATGAATTTCACCTTTTTCTCAAGTGCCCACAGAACCTTCTCCAGGATAGATCACATCCTGGGCCATAAATCTAGCCTTGATAAATGCAAAAAAAATTGAAATCATTCCAAGCATCTTTTCTGGACATAATGCATTAAGATAAGATTTCAATTACAGGAGAAAAACTATTAAAAATTCCAACATATGGAGGCTGAACAACATGCTGCTGAATAACCAACAAATGACAGAAGAAATCAAAAAAGAAATCAAAATATGCATAGAAATGAATGAAAATGAAAACACAACAACCCCAAACCTGTGGGACACTGTAAAAGCAGTGCTAAGGGGAAAGTTCATAGCAATACAGGCATACCTCAAAAAACAAGAAAAAAGTCAAAGAAATAACCTAACTCTATACCTAAAGCAACTAGAAAAGGGAGAAATGAAGAACCCCAGGGTTACTAGAAGGAAAGAAATCTTAAAAATTAGGGCAGAAATAAATGCAAAAGAAACAAAAGAGACCATAGCAAAAATCAACAAAGCCAAAAGATGGTTCTTTGAGAGGATAAATAAAATTGACAAACCATTAGCCAGACTCATCAAGAAACAAAGGGAGAAAAATCAAATCAATAAAATTAGAAATGAAAATGGAGAGATCACAACAGACAACACAGAAATACAAAGGATCATAAGAGACTACTATCAGCAATTATATGCCAATAAAATGGACAACACGGAAGAAATGGACAAATTCTTAGAAAAGTACAACTTTCCAAAACTGAACCAGGAAGAAATAGAAAATCTTAACAGACCCATCACAAGCACGGAAATTGAAACTGTGATCAGAAATCTTCAGCAAACCAAAGCCCAAGTCCAGATGGCTTCACAGCTGAATTCTACCAAAAATTTTGAGAAGAGCTAACAGCTATCTTCCAGAAAATTGCAGAGGAAGGTAAACTTCCAAACTCATTCTATGAGGCCACCATCACCCTAACACCAAAACCTGACAAAGATGCCACCAAAAAAGAAAACTACAGGCCGATATCACTGATGAACATAGATGCAAAAATCCTTAACAAAATTCTAGCAATCAGAATCCAACAACACATTAAAAAGATCATGCACCATGACCAAGTGGGCTTTATCCCAGGGATGCAAGGATTCTTCAATATCCACAAATCAATCCATCTAATATACCACATTAACAAATTGAAAAATAAAAGCCATATGATTATCTCAATAGATGCAGAGAAGGCCTTTGACAAAATACAACATCCATTTATGATAAAAACTCTCCAGAAAGCAGGAATAGAAGGAATATACCTCAACATAATAAAAGCTATATATGACAAACCCACAGCAAACATTATCTTCAATGGTGAAAAACTGAAAGCATTTCCCCTAAAGTCAGGAACAAGACGAGGGTGCCCACTTTCACCGCTGCTATTCAACATAGTTCTGGAAGTTTTAGCCACAGCAATCAGAGCAGAAAAAGAAATAAAAGGAATCCAAATTGGAAAAGAAGAAGTAAAACTCTCACTGTTCATAGATGACATGATTCTCTACATAGAAAACCCTAAAGACTTCACCAGAAAATTACTAGAGCTAATCAATAAATATAGTAAAGTTGCAGGATACAAAATCAACACACAGAAATCCCTTGCATTCCTATACACTAATAATGAGAAAGTAGAAAGAGAAATTAAGGAAACAATTCCATTCACCATTGCAACGAAAAGAATAAAATACTTAAGAATATATC